>NC_079163.1:17564051-17574051 GCF_947563725.1 Argiope bruennichi
GTGTGTTTCACCATTCAGCTGGAGTTCAAATTTATTTCATTTCAATATAAATTTTCCAATGATTGTACATTATGTTTTATTCATATCAACTTGGAATGAATACTGATTTGGAACAAAAATGTTTATTTGTTAGGTGTTGAAATAAATTTTATACTGTCTTTCTATTCTTATAATTGTTTAATAATTTTGAGTATATGGAAGAAAATATTTCCAAATGATTATTACTTCAATTTCTTTAAAGCATGAAGTGTATCATTTTTATTAATAAGGGGGGAAATTTTTCTAATCAGTTGTCTGTTTTCTTTTTAATTTTGTATTGCTGATTTTTAGATGTATTTCTTC
The DNA here is from genome assembly GCF_947563725.1 of Argiope bruennichi. Classification (NCBI taxonomy): domain Eukaryota; kingdom Metazoa; phylum Arthropoda; class Arachnida; order Araneae; family Araneidae; genus Argiope; species Argiope bruennichi. The sequence goes on from NC_079163.1 coordinate 17,564,394, forward strand.
TCTTTTTTATAAAGGGCATAAGTATTTGTTAAATTTTTAGGGCTGCCAATTATCAGAAGTAATTTCCCTGAATATTATATTTGACTTCATGTCATTCATCCTGAAACTTAAGCTGGATTCTCTTTTTTACATGTTTCTTGAAACCAGACTTGAAATATTTTACATGAAATTTTAATCACACATGCTCAATGAATCTTTTTTTCATTGATTTTTTTATTGCCCAGTCTTATTTAGTTTTTATTTCGACTGAATTTCAGATATATTTCATTGCAATTTAAAGTTTTTTCTCTGTGTAGATTATATTTTCACTGATTCATTCATTGTTTATTTGTTGTCCATTTGTGTGTGTGTGTGTGTGTGTGTGTGTGTGTGTGTGTGTGTGTGTGTGTGTGTGTGTGTGTGTGTGTGTGTGTGTGTGTGTGTGTGTGTGTTTCACCATTCAGCTGGAGTTCAAATTTATTTCATTTCATTATAAATATTCCAATGATTGTACATTATGTTTTATTCATTACAACTTGGAATGAATACAGATTTGGAACAAAAATGTTTATTTGTCAGGTGTAGAAATAAATTTTATACTGTCATTCTATTCTTATTATTGTTTAATAATTTTGAGTATATGGTCGAAAATATTTCCAAATGATTATTACTTGAATTTGTTTAAAGCATTAAGTGTATCATTTTTATTAATAAGGGGGGAATTTTTTCTAATCAGTTGTCTGTTTTCTTTTTAATTTTGTATTGCTGATTTTTAGATGTATTTCATCTCTTTTTTATAAAGGGCATAAGTATTTGTTAAATTTTTAGGGCTGCCAATTATCAGAAGTAATTTCCCTGAATATTATATTTGACTTCATGTCATTCATCCTGAAACTTAAGCTGGATTCTCTTTTTTACATGTTTCTTGAAACCAGACTTGAAATATTTTACATGAAATTTTAATCACACATGCTCAATGAATCTTTTTTTCATTGATTTTTTATTGCCCAGTCTTATTTAGTTTTTATTTCGACTGAATTTCAGATATATTTCATTGCAATTTAAAGTTTTTTCTCTGTGTAGATTATATTTTCACTGATTCATTCATTGTTTATTTGTTGTCCATTTGTTTGTTTGTTTGTTTGTTGTGTGTGTGTGTGTGTGTGTGTGTGTGTGTGTGTGTGTGTGTGTGTGTGTGTGTGTATGTGTGTGTGTGTGTGTGTGTGTGTGTGTGTGTGTGTGTGTGTGTGTGTGTGTGTGTGTGTGTGTGTGTGTGTGTGTGTGTGTGTGTGTGTTTCACCATTCAGCTGGAGTTCAAATTTATTTCATTTCAATATAAATTTTCCAATGATTGTACATTATGTTTTATTCATATCAACTTGGAATGAATACTGATTTGGAACAAAAATGTTTATTTGTTAGGTGTTGAAATAAATTTTATACTGTCTTTCTATTCTTATAATTGTTTAATAATTTTGAGTATATGGAAGAAAATATTTCCAAATGATTATTACTTCAATTTCTTTAAAGCATGAAGTGTATCATTTTTATTACTAAGGGGGGAAATTTTTCTAATCAGTTGTCTGTTTTCTTTTTAATTTTGTATTGCTGATTTTTAGATGTATTTCTTCTCTTTTTTATAAAGGGCATAAGTATTTGTTAAATTTTTAGGGCTGCCAATTATCAGAAGTAATTTCCCTGAATATTATATTTGACTTCATGTCATTCATCCTGAAACTTAAGCTGGATTCTATTTTTTACATGTTTCTTGAAACCAGACTTGAAATATTTTACATGAAATTTTAATCACACATGCTCAATGAATCTTTTTTTCATTGATTTTTTTATTGCCCAGTCTTATTTAGTTTTTATTTCGACTGAATTTCAGATATATTTCATTGCAATTTAAAGTTTTTTCTCTGTGTAGATTATATTTTCACTGATTCATTCATTGTTTATTTGTTGTCCATTTGTGTGTGTGTGTGTGTGTGTGTGTGTGTGTGTGTGTGTGTGTGTGTGTGTGTGTGTGTGTGTGTGTGTGTGTGTGTGTGTGTGTGTGTGTGTGTGTGTGTGTGTGTGTGTGTGTGTGTGTGTGTGTGTGTGTGTGTGTGTGTGTGTGTGTGTGTGTGTGTTTCACCATTCAGCTGGAGTTCAAATTTATTTCATTTCATTATAAATATTCCAATGATTGTACATTATGTTTTATTCATTACAACTTGGAATGAATACAGATTTGGAACAAAAATGTTTATTTGTCAGGTGTAGAAATAAATTTTATACTGTCATTCTATTCTTATTATTGTTTAATAATTTTGAGTATATGGTCGAAAATATTTCCAAATGATTATTACTTGAATTTGTTTAAAGCATTAAGTGTATCATTTTTATTAATAAGGGGGGAATTTTTTCTAATCAGTTGTCTGTTTTCTTTTTAATTTTGTATTGCTGATTTTTAGATGTATTTCATCTCTTTTTTATAAAGGGCATAAGTATTTGTTAAATTTTTAGGGCTGCCAATTATCAGAAGTAATTTCCCTGAATATTATATTTGACTTCATGTCATTCATCCTGAAACTTAAGCTGGATTCTCTTTTTTACATGTTTCTTGAAACCAGACTTGAAATATTTTACATGAAATTTTAATCACACATGCTCAATGAATCTTTTTTTCATTGATTTTTTATTGCCCAGTCTTATTTAGTTTTTATTTCGACTGAATTTCAGATATATTTCATTGCAATTTAAAGTTTTTTCTCTGTGTAGATTATATTTTCACTGATTCATTCATTGTTTATTTGTTGTCCATTTGTTTGTTTGTTTGTTTGTGTGTGTGTGTGTGTGTGTGTGTGTGTGTGTGTGTGTGTGTGTGTGTGTGTGTGTGTGTGTGTGTGTGTGTGTGTGTGTGTGTGTGTGTGTGTGTGTGTGTGTGTGTGTGTGTGTGTTTCACCATTCAGCTGGAGTTCCAAATTTATTTCATTTCAATATAAATTTTCCAATGATTGTACATTATGTTTTATTCATATCAACTTGGAATGAATACTGATTTGGAACAAAAATGTTTATTTGTTAGGTGTTGAAATAAATTTTATACTGTCTTTCTATTCTTATAATTGTTTAATAATTTTGAGTATATGGAAGAAAATATTTCCAAATGATTATTACTTCAATTTCTTTAAAGCATGAAGTGTATCATTTTTATTACTAAGGGGGGAAATTTTTCTAATCAGTTGTCTGTTTTCTTTTTAATTTTGTATTGCTGATTTTTAGATGTATTTCTTCTCTTTTTTATAAAGGGCATAAGTATTTGTTAAATTTTTAGGGCTGCCAATTATCAGAAGTAATTTCCCTGAATATTATATTTGACTTCATGTCATTCATCCTGAAACTTAAGCTGGATTCTATTTTTTACATGTTTCTTGAAACCAGACTTGAAATATTTTACATGAAATTTTAATCACACATGCTCAATGAATCTTTTTTTCATTGATTTTTTTATTGCCCAGTCTTATTTAGTTTTTATTTCGACTGAATTTCAGATATATTTCATTGCAATTTAAAGTTTTTTCTCTGTGTAGATTATATTTTCACTGATTCATTCATTGTTTATTTGTTGTCCATTGTGTGTGTGTGTGTGTGTGTGTGTGTGTGTGTGTGTGTGTGTGTGTGTGTGTGTGTGTGTGTGTGTGTGTGTGTGTGTGTGTGTGTGTGTGTTTCACCATTCAGCTGGAGTTCAAATTTATTTCATTTCATTATAAATATTCCAATGATTGTACATTATGTTTTATTCATTACAACTTGGAATGAATACAGATTTGGAACAAAAATGTTTATTTGTCAGGTGTAGAAATAAATTTTATACTGTCATTCTATTCTTATTATTGTTTAATAATTTTGAGTATATGGTCGAAAATATTTCCAAATGATTATTACTTGAATTTGTTTAAAGCATTAAGTGTATCATTTTTATTAATAAGGGGGGAATTTTTTCTAATCAGTTGTCTGTTTTCTTTTTAATTTTGTATTGCTGATTTTTAGATGTATTTCATCTCTTTTTTATAAAGGGCATAAGTATTTGTTAAATTTTTAGGGCTGCCAATTATCAGAAGTAATTTCCCTGAATATTATATTTGACTTCATGTCATTCATCCTGAAACTTAAGCTGGATTCTCTTTTTTACATGTTTCTTGAAACCAGACTTGAAATATTTTACATGAAATTTTAATCACACATGCTCAATGAATCTTTTTTTCATTGATTTTTTATTGCCCAGTCTTATTTAGTTTTTATTTCGACTGAATTTCAGATATATTTCATTGCAATTTAAAGTTTTTTCTCTGTGTAGATTATATTTTCACTGATTCATTCATTGTTTATTTGTTGTCCGTTTGTTTGTTTGTTTGTTTGTTTGTGTGTGTGTGTGTGTGTGTGTGTGTGTGTGTGTGTGTGTGTGTGTGTGTGTGTGTGTGTGTGTGTGTGTGTGTGTGTGTGTGTGTGTGTGTGTGTGTGTGTGTGTGTTTCACCATTCAGCTGGAGTTCAAATTTATTTCATTTCAATATAAATTTTCCAATGATTGTACATTATGTTTTATTCATATCAACTTGGAATGAATACTGATTTGGAACAAAAATGTTTATTTGTTAGGTGTTGAAATAAATTTTATACTGTCTTTCTATTCTTATAATTGTTTAATAATTTTGAGTATATGGAAGAAAATATTTCCAAATGATTATTACTTCAATTTCTTTAAAGCATGAAGTGTATCATTTTTATTACTAAGGGGGGAAATTTTTCTAATCAGTTGTCTGTTTTCTTTTTAATTTTGTATTGCTGATTTTTAGATGTATTTCTTCTCTTTTTTATAAAGGGCATAAGTATTTGTTAAATTTTTAGGGCTGCCAATTATCAGAAGTAATTTCCCTGAATATTATATTTGACTTCATGTCATTCATCCTGAAACTTAAGCTGGATTCTATTTTTTACATGTTTCTTGAAACCAGACTTGAAATATTTTACATGAAATTTTAATCACACATGCTCAATGAATCTTTTTTTCATTGATTTTTTTATTGCCCAGTCTTATTTAGTTTTTATTTCGACTGAATTTCAGATATATTTCATTGCAATTTAAAGTTTTTTCTCTGTGTAGATTATATTTTCACTGATTCATTCATTGTTTATTTGTTGTCCATTTGTTTGTTTGAGTGTGTGTGTGTGTGTGTGTGTGTGTGTGTGTGTGTGTGTGTGTGTGTGTGTGTGTGTGTGTGTGTGTGTGTGTGTGTGTGTGTGTGTGTGTGTGTGTGTGTTTCACCATTCAGCTGGAGTTCAAATTTATTTCATTTCAATATAAATTTTCCAATGATTGTACATTATGTTTTATTCATATCAACTTGGAATGAATACTGATTTGGAACAAAAATGTTTATTTGTTAGGTGTTGAAATAAATTTTATACTGTCTTTCTATTCTTATAATTGTTTAATAATTTTGAGTATATGGAAGAAAATATTTCCAAATGATTATTACTTCAATTTCTTTAAAGCATGAAGTGTATCATTTTTATTAATAAGGGGGGAAATTTTTCTAATCAGTTGTCTGTTTTCTTTTTAATTTTGTATTGCTGATTTTTAGATGTATTTCTTCTCTTTTTTATAAAGGGCATAAGTATTTGTTAAATTTTTAGGGCTGCCAATTATCAGAAGTAATTTCCCTGAATATTATATTTGACTTCATGTTATTCATCCTGAAACTTAAGCTGGATTCTCTTTTTTACATGTTTCTTGAAACCAGACTTGAAATATTTTACATGAAATTTTAATCACACATGCTCAATGAATCTTTTTTTCATTGATTTTTTATTGCCCAGTCTTATTTAGTTTTTATTTCGACTGAATTTCAGATATATTTCATTGCAATTTAAAGTTTTTTCTCTGTGTAGATTATATTTTCACTGATTCATTCATTGTTTATTTGTTGTCCATTTGTTTGTTTGTTTGTGTGTGTGTGTGTGTGTGTGTGTGTGTGTGTGTGTGTGTGTGTGTGTGTGTTTCACCATTCAGCTGGAGTTCAAATTTATTTCATTTCAATATAAATTTTCCAATGATTGTACATTATGTTTTATTCATATCAACTTGGAATGAATACTGATTTGGAACAAAAATGTTTATTTGTTAGGTGTTGAAATAAATTTTATACTGTCTTTCTATTCTTATAATTGTTTAATAATTTTGAGTATATGGAAGAAAATATTTCCAAATGATTATTACTTCAATTTCTTTAAAGCATGAAGTGTATCATTTTTATTACTAAGGGGGGAAATTTTTCTAATCAGTTGTCTGTTTTCTTTTTAATTTTGTATTGCTGATTTTTAGATGTATTTCTTCTCTTTTTTATAAAGGGCATAAGTATTTGTTAAATTTTTAGGGCTGCCAATTATCAGAAGTAATTTCCCTGAATATTATATTTGACTTCATGTCATTCATCCTGAAACTTAAGCTGGATTCTATTTTTTACATGTTTCTTGAAACCAGACTTGAAATATTTTACATGAAATTTTAATCACACATGCTCAATGAATCTTTTTTTCATTGATTTTTTTATTGCCCAGTCTTATTTAGTTTTTATTTCGACTGAATTTCAGATATATTTCATTGCAATTTAAAGTTTTTTCTCTGTGTAGATTATATTTTCAAAGTTTTTTCTCTGTGTAGATTATATTTTCACTGATTCATTCATTGTTTATTTGTTGTCCATTTGTGTGTGTGTGTGTGTGTGTGTGTGTGTGTGTGTGTGTGTGTGTGTGTGTGTGTGTGTGTGTGTGTGTGTGTGTGTGTGTGTGTGTGTGTGTGTGTGTGTGTGTGTGTGTGTGTGTGTGTGTGTGTGTGTGTGTGTGTGTGTGTGTGTGTGTGTGTGTGTTTCACCATTCAGCTGGAGTTCAAATTTATTTCATTTCATTATAAATATTCCAATGATTGTACATTATGTTTTATTCATTACAACTTGGAATGAATACAGATTTGGAACAAAAATGTTTATTTGTCAGGTGTAGAAATAAATTTTATACTGTCATTCTATTCTTATTATTGTTTAATAATTTTGAGTATATGGTCGAAAATATTTCCAAATGATTATTACTTGAATTTGTTTAAAGCATTAAGTGTATCATTTTTATTAATAAGGGGGGAATTTTTTCTAATCAGTTGTCTGTTTTCTTTTTAATTTTGTATTGCTGATTTTTAGATGTATTTCATCTCTTTTTTATAAAGGGCATAAGTATTTGTTAAATTTTTAGGGCTGCCAATTATCAGAAGTAATTTCCCTGAATATTATATTTGACTTCATGTCATTCATCCTGAAACTTAAGCTGGATTCTCTTTTTTACATGTTTCTTGAAACCAGACTTGAAATATTTTACATGAAATTTTAATCACACATGCTCAATGAATCTTTTTTTCATTGATTTTTTATTGCCCAGTCTTATTTAGTTTTTATTTCGACTGAATTTCAGATATATTTCATTGCAATTTAAAGTTTTTTCTCTGTGTAGATTATATTTTCACTGATTCATTCATTGTTTATTTGTTGTCCATTTGTGTGTGTGTGTGTGTGTGTGTGTGTGTGTGTGTGTGTTTCACCATTCAGCTGGAGTTCAAATTTATTTCATTTCATTATAAATATTCCAATGATTGTACATTATGTTTTATTCATATCAACTTGGAATGAATACAGATTTGGAACAAAAATGTTTATTTGTTAGGTGTTGAAATAAATTTTATACTGTCTTTCTATTCTTATAATTGTTTAATAATTTTGAGTATATGGAAGAAAATATTTCCAAATGATTATTACTTCAATTTCTTTAAAGCATGAAGTGTATCATTTTTATTACTAAGGGGGGAAATTTTTCTAATCAGTTGTCTGTTTTCTTTTTAATTTTGTATTGCTGATTTTTAGATGTATTTCTTCTCTTTTTTATAAAGGGCATAAGTATTTGTTAAATTTTTAGGGCTGCCAATTATCAGAAGTAATTTCCCTGAATATTATATTTGACTTCATGTCATTCATCCTGAAACTTAAGCTGGATTCTATTTTTTACATGTTTCTTGAAACCAGACTTGAAATATTTTACATGAAATTTTAATCACACATGCTCAATGAATCTTTTTTTCATTGATTTTTTTATTGCCCAGTCTTATTTAGTTTTTATTTCGACTGAATTTCAGATATATTTCATTGCAATTTAAAGTTTTTTCTCTGTGTAGATTATATTTTCACTGATTCATTCATTGTTTATTTGTTGTCCATTTGTGTGTGTGTGTGTGTGTGTGTGTGTGTGTGTGTGTGTGTGTGTGTGTGTGTGTGTGTGTGTGTGTGTGTGTGTGTGTGTGTGTGTGTGTGTTTCACCATTCAGCTGGAGTTCAAATTTATTTCATTTCATTATAAATATTCCAATGATTGTACATTATGTTTTATTCATTACAACTTGGAATGAATACAGATTTGGAACAAAAATGTTTATTTGTCAGGTGTAGAAATAAATTTTATACTGTCATTCTATTCTTATTATTGTTTAATAATTTTGAGTATATGGTCGAAAATATTTCCAAATGATTATTACTTGAATTTGTTTAAAGCATTAAGTGTATCATTTTTATTAATAAGGGGGGAATTTTTTCTAATCAGTTGTCTGTTTTCTTTTTAATTTTGTATTGCTGATTTTTAGATGTATTTCATCTCTTTTTTATAAAGGGCATAAGTATTTGTTAAATTTTTAGGGCTGCCAATTATCAGAAGTAATTTCCCTGAATATTATATTTGACTTCATGTCATTCATCCTGAAACTTAAGCTGGATTCTCTTTTTTACATGTTTCTTGAAACCAGACTTGAAATATTTTACATGAAATTTTAATCACACATGCTCAATGAATCTTTTTTTCATTGATTTTTTATTGCCCAGTCTTATTTAGTTTTTATTTCGACTGAATTTCAGATATATTTCATTGCAATTTAAAGTTTTTTCTCTGTGTAGATTATATTTTCACTGATTCATTCATTGTTTATTTGTTGTCCGTTTGTTTGTTTGTTTGTTTGTTTGTGTGTGTGTGTGTGTGTGTGTGTGTGTGTGTGTGTGTGTGTGTGTGTGTGTGTGTGTGTGTGTGTGTGTGTGTGTGTGTGTGTGTGTGTGTGTGTTTCACCATTCAGCTGGAGTTCAAATTTATTTCATTTCAATATAAATTTTCCAATGATTGTACATTATGTTTTATTCATATCAACTTGGAATGAATACTGATTTGGAACAAAAATGTTTATTTGTTAGGTGTTGAAATAAATTTTATACTGTCTTTCTATTCTTATAATTGTTTAATAATTTTGAGTATATGGAAGAAAATATTTCCAAATGATTATTACTTCAATTTCTTTAAAGCATGAAGTGTATCATTTTTATTACTAAGGGGGGAAATTTTTCTAATCAGTTGTCTGTTTTCTTTTTAATTTTGTATTGCTGATTTTTAGATGTATTTCTTCTCTTTTTTATAAAGGGCATAAGTATTTGTTAAATTTTTAGGGCTGCCAATTATCAGAAGTAATTTCCCTGAATATTATATTTGACTTCATGTCATTCATCCTGAAACTTAAGCTGGATTCTATTTTTTACATGTTTCTTGAAACCAGACTTGAAAT
>NC_079163.1:17881551-18074051 GCF_947563725.1 Argiope bruennichi
ATTCAAATTATGATGTTGACAAAAAAAAATGAGTCAAAGATAAACAGAAGCAGAGCTGAACGAAATAACGGAGAAAAAAAACAATGTATTCATGTCAAATTCTAAATTGTCTTTGAAGTGATCCGAAAGAATGTATTCTCTATTTATCCACAATTGTTCAATTTTTACGTTGCTTTGTCTGGCATCTCCCTGCGTTTGACATCCTGGTTTGTTTCCCTAGCGTCTTCTTTTTTTCTTTCTATTATTAATTGATTTATAGAACTTCTGTCGAAAAACACTGTACTTCTCATTCGGCGAAGCGCAATGACAATAAACCTTAGACACTCAAAAATAATTCATTTGTTATTTCGTTAAGGGATCATCTCCTGAATTTGTGAAGACTGACTCCTCCAAAATTTTTGACCCCTTCGCATGCAATGATGAGTCTTATTCGCGCATCGAATTACTGCATTTTTAATTTTTGATCTGCAATTAAATGGAAATATTAAATAATTTAAAGTATAAAAATCACATAGAAAGACTTCAATATCTCAAATGCCCTTTTATATTATTATAGGAATTAAAGTAATTATAAATGTCTGAAATAGGACGTGTCATCTAATAAGGAATTTAAGTAACTTCCTAGGTCAAGAGGTTAATATAAAGAAGATTGTGGTGATGTTACGCCAGATTTTTCAAGGGATAAAATATCTCTTCTGTTTTTGGAAATTTTTAGAGCAAAAGTTGATTAAAATATATAAAAATAGTTGTACATATAACATGAAGATACTTAAAATGACGCAAATTCGGATAAATATTTTAAAGGCGGAAATTCAAACTCAATAAAATATTTTTGAGATATAGATAATTTTTAAAAATGAGTTACTATCAGCACTATACATATTAAAAATAGTTTTAAACAATTCCATTTATCAATTTTTGATTCTTACTATCTGAATCTAATAGTTCAATATACCCTCATCGTATATATTAAAAATCAAGAGTGATAGAAAATATTACTTTCTATGCGAGTTTGACTTCTATAATTTTTTTTACCAGCAAAAAAAAAAAAAAAATCTTTTATCAAGTGACAACTACAGAAAACAAGCAATTCACACATTAAAAATGCAGTAATAGCATCAAAAATATTGCTGCTGACGCCCGGGCATGGATTAGTAAATAGTCGTGACAACTACAGAAAACAAGCAATCCACCCGTTAAAAATGCAGTAATAGCATCAAAAATATTGCTGCTGACGCCCGGGCATGGATTAGTAAATAGTCGTGACAACTACAGAAAACAAGCAATCCACCCGTTAAAAATGCAGTAATAGCATCAAAAATATTGCTGCTGACGCCCGGGCATGGATTAGTAAATAGTCGTGACAACTACAGAAAACAAGCAATCCACCCGCTAAAAATGCAGTAATAGCATCAAAAATATTGCTGCTGACGCCCGGGCATGGATTAGTAAATAGTCGTGACAACTACAGAAAACAAGCAATCCACCCGTTAAAAATGCAGTAATAGCATCAAAAATATTGCTGCTGACGCCCGGGCATGGATTAGTAAATAGTCAAAGTTTGCAACTTCCTAGAGGTAATGTATTTTTCTGGATGAGGCAACATTCTGAGGCACTTACAAAGTAATTTAATTTTGTGTTTTCGTTTAAGTTATGAGAGCGGATCATTAAAAATTATTCAAACTATCATTAACCCGTTAATGCTCAGTGTCCCTTTTTTGTGATGATTCCAAAGACATTTTAACTTTACATTTGTATTAATCAATTCCCATACTTTTGTTTCAATTTGTCATTAATAGATGGCAGTGCATAATTGATAAAAAGTGTGTTCTAAAACCATTTTGTTTTTATGTTCTTCGAGAATTAAACTGTTCTCTATGTCAAGAAGAAAAACGTAAGCTTTTAAAATTAAGTTTAAAATCAATAAAAAAAAATCTGGTTTAGAAGTTGAGGAGAAAAAACAAAGGAGGGGATGTCTAGACATTTGAATTGCCTAAATGCCCTAAAGGACTCAATTTGGCGTCTTTTTGAATGCAGGTAAAAAAAAATAATCCAGTTAGCAATTAAACTGACAGAGCTAGTACTTTTCGTTCTCCCATGAAAAGTCTTATCTGGGTCCACCTGTGATTTTTAGGCTTTTAACTTTGCGTTAGAAGCGAATTTAAAACCTTCGCGCAATTAACTGCCTTTTTTAACGCTGTGAATCATTTTTCTATTTGTATTTGGTTGTAAATTGAAAAAACATTCGCTTCGCCTTTTATATCGTCTCATCTTTTAAATAGAACTTTCATCGTCCATTTTTATTCTCCATTCCTATATATTTAAGTGTCATCTACTACAAAGCAATGGCTCATATAAAAATTCATTAGACTATACTATGATTTAAATCTGAATACAAGTGAAATACAAGTAAAATCTGATGCTAAAAAAACAGTCATTTCTTAGAAATTGACACCTGTTGGAGCTTCATAGTAATGCAATGCAAGTGAAATCGTATGAAATATAAAGTAAAATCAATTAAGAGTTATGAAATACACCAGATGATTAAAAATGACTAATGATTCTGTATGTGTAAATATCTTGTTTATGTGAAATTATTCTTCGAAACAGTATAAAATGTATCAATTCTGTTGCTTTAACAACGAAATTTTAAGTCTAAAATTTATAAAAAAATTTAAAATATCACAATTTTATTTCTTTTGAAATTTTTGTAAGTTGACATTAAAAAACAACAACATTCAGAATATTTATTCATTACATCAAAAGATTTTTTAATCACTCTAATTCAGAAAGAGCAAAATACTTGAAATATATTCTTACATCATAGCCCTTATAACAATCCTCAATGAAAACTTTATTTTCCATATTGTATTATTAATACTATAGACTTTTCATATTATAACAACTGCGCCATTTGTCGAAAAACTAGAATGCTGTGATCGAGTAACATTACGAGCCAAGGGAAGTAGAGAGAGAGAGCGTGGACGATTTTGGGTGGTGTGGGCATCTCTGTAGTATCCCTGACACGCCAAGCATCTCCCAGAATGTTCGCGACTTCATATACCAAATATGTCACATTTTAGTGTTAAATCCTCGGTGTAATTTTGGGCATATCCTATAAACTCTGCGACTTTCACAAATATTCCTATTATTAAAATACTATGCAATTGCTTATGATGTTTATTTCTCGAGTATTTTGCACTAGTACATTAGGATGGCGCTTCTAACCCAACTGCCCGTTCAAGGATTCCGAGACTAGCTCTTTTCTACTACTGTATTTCACTAAGGGATGGTACGAAAGAAGATGAGCAGTTTTTACGCCTTCTAATTTCGCAAATAAAGTCAGTTCACCATATTGCTAAATGAAAAAAATCTCCATCTTTGTCTCTCTTCTTCTTCTTTTTTTTTTTTTTTTTTGACGAAATAAATGCCTCTTGACGCATGCACAAAAAAGCGAAGGGTTTCCCAATTCGAGAATGAATAGTACGTTGGTTTATTGTTTCAGCTGAATTTTGAACCCTCAGTTATTTTTAGGCGTTTATAAATGAACCGAAACATCCCTAGCATCATATGATTATTAAAATTATGCGTAATATTGAACACTGTTTGCATAAAATAATGAAATAAGTGAGCCATCCCTTGAATTAAGCGGCAGACGAACCTTATAATATCTTAATAATGCTTATTTCTTTGATATTATTCATTATGTATTCTTTATGTTCAAGTAGAAATTTTTTCTATTTTCCTTAAATTTTATTCTATTTTACAAATTATTTTGCAATTAAATTTGTGAGACCCGTGTCCAAAGTATTCAATTGCAGTTTCAAGTTTAGTTTAATCATATTAACGTCCCGTTTAAAGCATCACTAGGGCTATTTTGGGACGGACCTCGCCATTTTGAACCGAGGTCAGATGATGATGACAACACTTGAGCTGACATCCCCCTTTCCACACCACACCACACCAACGGGAGGACGTTTGGCCCCGACGGATTTATCGTGCAATAGACTCCCTTACACGGCGGTTCTTCGGTGGAAGGGGGTTTCGAATCTGAAACCCTACGGCTCACAAGCCGAGACCTTACCACCAGGCCACCACGGCCCATTGTAGTATAAAATGGAAATATTAAGAAAATGACTCAAGATACATTTTTTAAGCTTTTCTGCTAGTGCAGATGAAGAATATGAATCATTTTGTTGATTTGAGTTAATAATGTTCCGATGAATGTCAAATGCTTGCTAAATGCTTATTAAAAGAATTAAAATAAGAATGATATTATATTGATTACGAACAGATAAATGTTGACCTTAAGTTTCTTTCTTATATAAAAAGTAATAAAATGTCAAGAAAACTGATTTCAATAAAATATGGAATATCGTACTAATAAGGGAAACTATTAAGAGGTTTACTTTTATTACATGAGTATCCTAAGTACCATTCTTTGTGATATTTATATTGATTTTATAATTTACAAATAATTTTTTGCTTTTACATCAAACTTTCTGCTCACATATTTTAAATTTGCATACAAGTGTTTCCGAGCATTTTATCTTTATTACATCGTTCGACTTATTTTCTAAGAAAAAGCAAATATTTTTAGCCATAAAAATGCAAAATATGTACCATTAAAATACACGTACATGTAATAAAACTGACTTGGCATAGCAACAAAAGATGTCTAGGCCATTAAGGAAATACTCTCTATGAAAATTGTTCTTCTTACCATCTGAAAATCATAATTTTATAAATCTAGAAAATACTTTATTTATATGGCTTGTGTCCGGTATAAAAGAAGTCAAATAGAAGTCCAAACACGAGGTTCGTTACTTCTCTAGCTACAACGGACCATAAAAAAAGATAATAAAAAACAAACTGAATTTAATACCAAGAATTATGAATGATCGTAGTTAGGTACCAAAAGTTATTTATTATCAATAATTATATATGATCGAAGTTCACATAGCCGTGAAGATTCAAGCATTTGTCATATCGATGGATCTGGTTTCCCATCCAGTCTTTGAAAAACGGTGTCGCCAGTGATGTGCGAAGGACCTTAAAGCTTCTTATTAGTCTGGAATGATTCTTTTGGCTACCTATCTTGTTCACTTCAGTGAAAAGATGAAAAAGCTTTTCTATAAGCTGCATTTTCTTCGAATGAAGGCAGGGGTGTAAGTTTTATAGAACAGAAAATCCTGTCCAATGAGTTGATCAAGTGGTTCGAAAAAAAGGGAGAATGACAACAAGTTGGTCGATCAAGATGCCAAAATTGTGACTTCAGAGGATGAATGTTTAGATCTTCTTAGTTTAAAAAATAATTCAAAGAATTTCTAGTCTAATAAGAAGCACCGACGGAAGCAATTCTTAGAATTTCTTTTCTCTTTAGATCTCGCATCATTGCGGCAATGTTCTTCAAAGAGGGGGATTGGAAACCTGGTCCACCGACACGATAAATGTAGGGATGACGAATATTTTCAGAGCGGTTATTACGTAACTAATATCAAAAAGTCACAAATACAAGTGATCAATACTTTTCAAAGAGGGGTGTGATTCAAATCCTTCATACGATCTTACTGATGATATTTCTATTACAGGTTTTGGACCACGATAGAAACTAACAATCGATACGATATCACTGAAATTTGCCGGAGCGGTGACGATACGATCTGTCCAATGGAAGCTCTCGAAAGAAATCTGTGATTGGATTGAAAAGTGCACGGACCGGTTATTGGAATTATCGTATCGTATCATTGAATTGCATATCACTGAAATTAATCGGATCGGTGATTTCACCGGAAAGTGCGAGGCTTCACTGGAAAGTGCGAAGTCACCTCTCCATTTTACGGGAGTGACCGATATTCGTATTTGATGATGCACTATTCCATACAGATCATTTTTAATTGCTCGTGACATGATTGACTTTGATTACATGTACTCTGTTTACTCCTGGCGCCATCTATTGGTAGAATATAGGACTAAAGTAAACAATTTTAAAGAAATGACATATATTTTTAACTCATCTTTTCCAGAAAATGGTTCACTCTAATAAATAAATTAAATAAATAGTTTTGAGAAAAAAAATAAAATTTAAGAAGTAAGCTGAAACAGATAAATTAATTCAATCACACGTTAATTAAATTAGTAAATTAAGTATTAATTACAATTAATAAATTTTATATTTAATATTAAGTAATAATTTTTAATTAATAATATGATTGAAATAACAGATATTTGGAACGCATATTTAAAAATAACAATAGCAATATTATTTGTTATTCAAAAAATCGTGGATTATGCATCTCTAGATAAATGCCTGAATCTTCACGGTAATTATATCGAAGTGTAATAATGTTCGTAATACTGCTTGGTAATAAATTCCTTTCGTTCACGACATTTTTTTTTGGTACATCGAAACTTGGGATAAAAACACCTCTTCAGCCTTCGTAAATTCCTACTAGACATTTCGTCTTTCTGATCTGGAAGAGTTAATTTTCTTAAAAATTTTATGTAATAGAGGTATTCCATTATTATGTAAATCCTGCGAAGTAAGTCAAACCAATTTAATTTTGTAATCCGTTGCGTATAACTCCCAAGGGGAAAAAATATGTGATGCCGCAGAACAATATAAGACAACATGCGGTTAAATGTTGAATGACACATATTTGCGTTTGGCGTGTAGCTGTGGTATCATGCGAATCAATTCATTTATAGTATAAATTATATGTAAATATATTAAATTATATGTAAATTATGTAAAAAGTATTTACTTAAACTTGAAGAATATTTATCTAAAATTAAAAGAAGTGTAGGATATAGAAATAGTCGTAAACATCCCATGATTGAAAAAGCAGCGAATTTTTTAGTTTAATAATGGATTTCAGCTTAAAAATTCAAATTTGTTTTGGAAGAGTTTAATCCAGAAAAAAAAACCTTCTAAAGGTTATAATATTAATCAAATAATCTTAATTAAGACTAAAATTAAAAAAGGCTAAATGTTATGCTCTAAGTGATATTAAATTTATTCCGGTTTTAGACTATTTATAATATCAGTGTTGTTATAATTAATAACACTGTACGCATCACATTACATGCCATATTAGATATTACTTTATAACCAAAATATTTAGGAAAAAAACAGAATTTTTCTTTCTCTGAATGAAAAAATTGCTATTTTAAAAATGACTTGTGTTATTATTTGAATGAAAAATGATAAGTTATTTTCCTGTTAGTGTTCAATTGAAATTTCTAAATCTAACATAATATTGCTAATTATTTGAATAGAATTCAAATACACGGAGTGGAAATTTTCAAAATAATATGACTCAGAAAAAGCTTAGAATAGTTTTAATCAAAATTATATTGGTTATAAAACAAATACTGATGATGCTAAAAGCAATTTATTTGAAGCTTAATTATTTGGGTAAATGAACATAAGCTCATTGTAAGTAGCATGTTTTCAACTTATAACAGAAAAATTATCTCTGACTCATAGTCTGTTAGCATGTTTATGAAAACATCAAAGCAGACGAAAGAAATAATATGAAAAGTTTAAATTGATATAAGGACTCATAAATTTTATGAGAAGATAGATATGATTATTTAAAATAAATTTCTATTTTGATCTCATCAGAACACTCAGAATTTTTCAGGCACATATTTAGTAAGATGTAGAATTCTTTCAAAAATAGCTTTGTAATATCTCAACCTTATTTATGCTTTCCAATAAATATTCTATTCCATTTTTTTCTATAAAAACTTAAGTTAAAATATATGATTTAATCCTTCTTTTACAAATTACATTTCATATTTGAAATACATGAAATATAAAGTAATAAATAACCCAAAAATTTGTTACATGATTTTTCTAAACATATTTCATGAAATAATGGAAAGCGATTATTTAAAAATACATATCTGTCAACTTCTAGAAAGAGAGGTTTCTAAATATATCCAAATATAATTCAAAAACTATTTATAATATTCCGTCATTTGCATATGAATATAAACCAGACGTATCGATTAAAATTATATTAAAATCGATATTTTTTGAGTCGAAATTCTACATAAAGAAGAAAGAAAAAATCTAATTCATTTTGAAATATTTTAGAAGCTGTCTTATCCTCCTGTCATTATAAATATATGCTTTTAAAAATATTTTTGCATAATAATAATATTTTAATACTTTTGTTAAAAACAGAACATGCCTTTATGGATTGTAATATTATAGGATAATTTTCTTAGATATATAAAGATAGATGTTTGATTTAAAATGCTGTTTTCCCCTTTTTGTAATATATTTTATGTCTCAAAACACTCTTTAATTCATCATAATGCAAAAATGTTGAACAAGATTAAAATCCCTCCTTTATTATAATTACATAATCTTAGCAGAAAATGAATGGGTATCTTATTTTATGCATGTTATCTTGTTGCCGCCGACTATTTTTCGAATAAGTTCAGATACTCTTTTAAGCATTAAAGGATATTTTTATTGAAGTCTTCGCATGATTTTTAAAGATAAAATGTATTGGATAAAAAAAATTCGATAAAAATTTAATTATTTCCAGATTATGGCAGTTTTTATGGACGTTATGAAAAGTTACATGTATCTACAGTAAATGTGAAATCGAAGAAAAAGTAAGTCAGACTATTTTTTAAAATTCAAAAGATTGAATTATTATTGCTGATTCTGTATTTTAAATTACCTTGCATGGCTCAAAGTAATAGATAAGTGACCAAAACGATGAGAGTTAGTAACGTTAATTGTAATTTGATTCTATCAGTCTAGGGGTGTCATGGATCCTTAAAATTAAAAATGTTAACTAAAATACGAAGTGTTTTATAATTTTTATTATATTAATCTAAATATTAAAAGCATTGTTGTAATTTTGTATTAAATACATGAAAAAATATTGTGAAATACTCTTTCTAATGTAACCCTTAAAATTAACCCTTTTGCACTTGGAAAAGTAATCGATGCATAATTATTCACTTAATACATGGACTTGTTTATTACACCAAAAAATAAATATATACAAGTGTTTTAAACTGAGTTCCCTGAAAAAATAAATCTACTTCTTTTTACCATTCCATAGGTATTTTTAACAATTTAAATTAATTAAACAAATAAATAAAATGCCAAAATAATGCACCATTTTGAATGGTGCTTGAGAGAAGACATTCGAGTGGAAATAGTTAATCGTGTATATGATCGGGGTGGTGAAATCGAGCTTGTAAAATCTTATTTTCAAAAGGTGCTGATTTGCAAAGTGATTAGACATTAATCAGAGAGTAGTTAACTTTTTTCCCTTCTCGGTTATTTTGTTATTAGGTACGTCGTCATAGGCACTCATATAACTAATTATGATTCTAATAGGCGCCAAATCACTCTAACCGAGGGAGCTCAAGTTTGTTAAAGAGTTTATTCAGCTTTAACGCCTTAATGCGTAGAACTATTACGTGAGTTAATTAAAATTCACAGGGCAGTTAAGGGGTTAATTAACTTAAATTGATTCTGAAAATCAGGATTAATAAATGGTAAGAAAATAAAAAAATCTCCTCATACTTCAAAAATCATCTTTTACCTGTCTCAAAACTGTTTTTGTACCGTTATATTTATTCTGAAGTAAATAATTTTTTTAAAAAATTGTAAAGATAATTCTTTGTTTTCAAAATTCAAAATATCATTTTAACCTCACAAATTCATAAAAATCTGTAATTCTTATATGTTTACCATAACTTTAAGTTCATGGCCCTTGAATAAATCCAGTTAAAAAAGTTCTCTAAATATTAATACGGGTACATGATTAATTATATGATCGAGCATTTTTTTCCAATACTGTTAAGTTTCCAGAAATTCTGTATCCGAGCTATATTATCTAACACAAATCTGATGATTATGTTGACGTTAAATATCAAACATATCATTTGTCTCAAATAAACTGTGACCATATTTTTAAAATTTTCTTTTATAACAGAGTCTTTCATCATTATTTCTTTTTATCTTCGATACAAAATGTCGTAAAAGCATCATTATGAGAACACTAACTATATATAACTAAAGATCTTACCGGAATGATAATAACAAAAATAAAGGTTGATATAACCTATAAATGACTTTAAAAAAAATGTCAACATTTTTCTTAGAAGATCATAGCGGTGCACTTTCAGTGAGGGACTATTGTATGATTTCAGAGCAGAAACGTAAGTGATCCCTTCAGCAACTTTTGCTTTCTCTTGCTAGAAGATACATGGTAGTATTGTACTTCTTTTCCTTCTAATATGCAATTTTCCTTTCTCATCTTTAATTTTAACCCTTCGTTTTTTTAAAGCACTTTTAGATTATCCATTTTTGAAAAACAATATTTACTTTTGAAAAAAGGGTTCAGCATTATTTGCAAGGAAATTCAATTGAAAATTATTTAATGTTTTTAAAGATTTTTTCATGAAATGGTAAAATTTTCTGTTGCAATGTTTTCCAGCTTCGCTCAAAAAATTTAATACATTGTCCACGGTATTCGAATTAGATGTGAGTCCAGAAAAAAATTCTGAAAATTGTGATGAAATAAAATATCATAAAAGTAATTAACTTATTAAAATAACAAAAGTAATTATGCCAAAATATGTTATAGCCATTTCCTGTACGTTTTCTAAACTAATTTGCAAATAATATTCGTGAAAAAATTATGAATACTAGGTAACGTTAAGATTTATTGAAGAAGGTGAAAAACATATTTAGACGTTTGACATCGACTTAAGTATTAAGACCATTCAGCTAATTATTAATTTTAATGACACTTTAATGGCCGCACGTCTATACAAACACCGCCAGAGGCCTGTAATATTTTTAAAGAATTAATTAAAAAAACTTCAATTAAATTAATGAAATAATTCACCATGTGCGAACATACACATAAAATAAAACAGTAGCATCACACAGCATCACACATATGTTGTGTGAGTTGTCACTAACAAATGTTCTATCACACACGTTATGTGAGCAGACATTAACAGTTGTTCCGGCTATCATACACATGCTGTGTGAGCTTACATTAAACATTTGTTACGGCTATCACACACGTTATGTAAACGGACACTAAACAATTGTTCCAGCTTTCATAAACATATTATGTGAACGGATACTAACAGTTGTTCCGCCTATTACACACATGTTGAGTGAGCGAACACTAACAGTTATTCTGGCTATCATGCACATGTTATGTGAATGGACACTAACAGTTGTTCCGGCTATCACACATGTTTTGTGAGTAGATACTAATGTTTCGGCTATCACATACATCTGAACTTACAGCCGGCGCATGTTTCAGCTGTCATACACATGTTGTGTGAGAGGTCACTTTCCGGCTATCACACACAAGTTATATGAGCGGCCATTAAAGTGGTGAAAAGCAAAAACACTTTAAGAAGCTCTTACCTGCTTCTGCTCGTATTTGAGGGCCATTTTGAGCCTTGAAAGGGTAAGTTTGTCTTCTTCACCATTCTGCTCGTCGTCGTCGTATTCCGACTCATTCTTTCTATTAAGTACTGCAATTACTTCCTCAGTGCTGCGGCACAGGTCCAGAAGGTCGCACGAATACTTCTTGCACTGATTACTCAGCACCAAATAAATCTCCTTGAATTCATTCTCACGGTGGGCGAGGTGCTCAAGTTCCCACGACAACTGAAATTAAATCAAAACTTTTAAAATACAAACAATGCAAAATATACTTAACAAACTTAAAAACAGAAAAAACAAACAAACATCAATAAACTTATTTTACTAAAACTAGAGTTTTATCAAATTTTGAACCAAATCTATTTAGAGATAATCTATCTGTCCAACTATCTGAGTACAAACGAGCATAGTAATTACAAAATGTAAAAAGCTAAATAGATAAAATTTGGTACACATACAGTACTGTGCAAATTAATTGGGACAAACACAAAAATTTTCACAAATGTTGTTTAATTAGTATAGGTAAACTTACATGCACAGTATAGCAATCTAATACAAAATATGTCCTCCACTAGCTTGAATGAGATCCTGTACACGGTTTGGCATGGATTCCACTAAATTAGAACATAAATTTTTGATATCCTCATCACGAAACCAAACTTTTATAGCATTCTCAATCATTGTTTTCTTTGTTGAGCAGTCCATTTTACTCAGATGTCTCTTTACATTGCTCTACAAATTTTCGATGGGATTTACATCAGGAGAAATACCAGGCCCATCCAAAACCATTATTTTCTGTTTTTGAAAAAAATTCGTTGTTAGCTTAGAAGGATGGCATGGAGCAAGATCTTGTTGAAAGATACCAACACTACCAGCAAACGTTTGCATCATAGGCACAATTTTACTTTCTATTATAAAAATGTATTGTTTAGAGTTCATCATCCCTTCAACTAGTACTAAGTTTCCAGGTCTTTCAGAAGTAAAATAACTATAAAACATCTGTTTCTGAGGGTGCTTAACTGTTTGAATAAGATGTTGTTCCCTGATGGGTTCTCCACCACTTCGCCTGACAAATCTTGGCCGAAACCCTTGCACAAGAAAATGCGTTTTGTCGCTGAATACAACCTTCTTCCAATCTTGTGCAGTCCAGAATTGATATTTCCTATCCCAATCCAAATGTTTTTTCTTCATTGCAGGTGTTAATAATGGTTTTTCTATTGGTTTCCTTGCAAATCTACCAGCTTCACTAAGCCTTCATCGAGCTGTCGATGAATCCACGTTCACACCAGTAGCTAATAATTCTCTCTGAAGATCTCTACTTGTTTTGTAAGGATGCATTGTACTATTTCGTACAAGAAATCTGTCTGTTCGAAGTGTGGTCTTGCGTTTGCGTCCACATTCACTCTTTCATTTTAGAGACACTACCCCGAAATTCTTTTGCTGATAAATAATCCTAGAAACACTGGATTTTCTAACTCCGATTACTGCAGCAATATCTCTCACAGCCATAGAAGTATGCTGACTAAGGGTAACAATTCTAGCCCTTTTCTTGGGAGTGATATCCATTTTTTTAATACACTTCAGAAGGAGACAATTCACACAAGCGACCACTTTTTACAGCAACTGAAGGGAAAAATTTTCAACATGTCATGATCACGTGGTCAAACCGGTTTAGATTAGTCAAGGGCAGTCACACGTTCTAAGAAAATGCAGTTGAAAACGGTTTGAGGCCGAAAATCCCCGAGAAAGGAACAATTTTCTTAAAAAATCTGTTTGTCCCAATTAATTTGCACAGTATTGTATTTATCTTCTATAATGTCCGCATCAAATACGGAAACAAATTTTTCAAAGGTTTGATCGTCTGTTGACCGGTACTTTCATATGCATGGGAATAAAATAACAGAAAAACACAATGATGTAAATAAATGGAATTTAGTATGCATTTTGAGATTATAACTGCAGTATATGTCCGATTGGTTTCAATTAGACGGAAAAAAAAGCGTCCAAGATAAAATTCGATTTTTGAATACTTGCGTATTTACCGCATGCCAAGCAATTATCACCCTCAAAATAGCCAAAGATGACACGATAGATTCAATAAAAATGCTAGATTCATGTCAATATTTTGTTCATCAGGGTCAAGCAAGGCACGTGCCCAAGGTTTAAAATTTTAAGTGGGATGAGTGCATAACATTCTTAATAGAGAGAATTCGAGTAAGTGTTTCGGGAACAAATGCCATTAGTTTTTAATTATTTATTATAATTCTTAAAGAATTCTGAAAAAAGAAATCCTTAGATTTACTACCAGGTGGTGCCGCTTATATTATCATTGAAAAAATATTTTAAAATAAAGTATTATCATTGAGACTACAAAAGTATTTAAAATTCTAGTACAAGAGAAAAAAAGTGAAAAATTGATTAGAAATAGGAAAAAATGTCAAATTAAATAGTAAGGTAAGGTAAAAAAA
The DNA here is from genome assembly GCF_947563725.1 of Argiope bruennichi. Taxonomy (NCBI): domain Eukaryota; kingdom Metazoa; phylum Arthropoda; class Arachnida; order Araneae; family Araneidae; genus Argiope; species Argiope bruennichi. The sequence continues at coordinate 17,895,472 of NC_079163.1, forward strand.
GTGGGTACCGATTTTACAACGTCACAAATTGATTCTACATTTAAATGTTTCTGCTAACTACAATTTCTTCTTATATTCTCTTGCACTTTATCACAATATTAAGCGGAATTTACCCTCTAAACTAGTATATGGAAAATTTTGGAGCGAATCCTTTAAGTATTAAATTCAATTTATTAATAAGCACTCAGATGCTCAATTTCCATCTCTTCGGGGTAACCTTTTTCAGTGTTCAGGACGTTCTTTTGTTATTTAATTGTATCCATAAATAAAAATTAAAAAAAAATTATATTTATATTAAAAATTTTAATTTGTTAACGAACTCTTTAAGAGAATTTTCCAAGCAAAATGAAATAAAGAGTCATTTAAAATAACATGTTATAACTTTACTGTTCTAAATAATGTTTATAATGTAGTGAAGTTGATCTCTGCATGCGCGTAGTCACCTTTGAGCATGCACGTGGTCACTTTTGAGCATGCGCAAGCAATTCAGCCACCAGGTTAAAGCGGAAGTATAACATAATTTTTTATGCGAGTAAGCCTGAGTGTGAAGATGCGAGCTGTGAATAAAATTATGGAATTAATCTGAATGAATCCTTTTTGCTTTTATTTCTGAAGATGAATATTTAGAGATTAAACAAAGGACAGTCAACAACTATCTGTTAACCGCTCTTATTTTTCTATAATAACGAGAACATAATTAAAACAAATAAGCAATACAATATAGAGCTAACAAATCATAAACAAGTTGAACACTGTTTACAGATTTTAAGACATATGTTAACAGTTTTTAGAATAAATGCAAATCAGTCATACCACTATATGGCATGTTTATTTAGTTGATTAAAAAAGGAGCTTAGGGATGTGGATTATTGCAGATTCATCATATAAAAGATGCCTTGTTCTACTGTTCCTGTCCAACATATCTTATTCGTTCATAAATGTATAACCAGCTTATAATTTATCATCCACAGTTTGAGATAATTTCCATGGATATTTTTAGTCTTCATATAAAAACAATGCATATTTGTTTCATATTCCTATAAGTGTTTCTAAGCTTAAGAGCTTTGCCATGCCGCTAAAGCCATGGCAAAAAAAAAAAAAAAAAAAAAAAACACCAGTATATAAAATATTAATAAATTATTAAAATTTTTAATTTTCAGTACAAAAATGCAATAGTTAAAGGATTTATTCATGTTTAGATAGAAATATTTAACATTAATCTCATTAATATTGATAAGAAAGAAAAAATTATATTACTTTATTCTTATTGATTTGATTTGAGCATATTTAATTTTTATTGTTTGGTGTATGTTACTTTTCAATGAATAAAAATTAGAATGTAAATGTAAGAGTCTTTCCTTCAACTAGTAATAAATATTTATTAAGCTAAAAAAAAAAAAACAGAACACTTTTAAAAAATATAAAAATAAATGGGGTTAACGATATTCGTAGTTAAAATATTCCATATATATATATATATAAAATTAGCGCATAATTTTCCAATTTGATTTTTTTTGTCTTACCAATTATTTTTAATGTATGCAATTACAATTTGTTATTATTTCTTCTTTGTCTAAGTTTTTCTTGTCTTTAGAATATAAGAAATAAATGTGGCTAGGTTTCATAATAATATAGCAAATTCAATTCTAAGCAGAATATAAGAGCCCAGACGCCAGGAACATTCCCTCATTTGGCGGAACTTACAGATTATTTATAAAAATTCCATATTTTTGACATGTTTAACATGGGTTTCGTCCTGAATGCTGAAATTTTCAGTACCCTCAGCGTTAAAATTAGAGCAATCTCAATAATCTCTCTCTCTCTCTCTCTCTCTTTTTTTAACATGGTTTTCCCTTTTTTGAAGGTTTTAGTATTTAATTTAAAGTGTATCTTGGGGCCTTCTTTTAATGTTTATGTCTTTTTGTGACCTCAGTTTCTGCTTTTCTTTTTCCTTTCTTCTAAATAGTTTTAGATCAGTAGTTTAAACAGTTATTATGGGGTTCTTCGCTACAAATATATAGGATGGTGCCCATCTTTTAGTTCTGGAGAATAAAAATATTTAAATGTCTTTATAATTATAACACCTTGAATCGGGACCTTTAAAACTGTACATCCTAATAATTTTGTCAATTCTGTAACGCTATAATTACGTCACTCCGATAGATGATATTAGTTCAGCAGTGTTGGTTTGAAGACTGATAAATATATTAATTTAGAATTTGTAGATTAGCTGTGTAATCCTGATCCTGTTTCTCCTGCTTAAACAGGGTAAGGGAGCGCTCTTTTATAATTTTTTATTCTAAATAAACAAGGAAAAAAAAACAGTATAAAATGGAACTTAATGCTAGTTGGTGTAATCCTTTAAGTGATTTAGTTAATTATATTGTAATTATAAAATGACATTAATCAAATTAGCTCGAATAGAGCAGTATCTGCAACTATCTTTTGAAAATCTTTTTTTTATGAATAGGTCTTTCAATCAACTGTTCTAGTTTGACTGGTGATCAAACCACTGTTTTGGAGGGAAGATATATCGAATATTGCTAATTTTGTCGTGTGGAAACTTTTTTAATCTATATTTTTAAACAAAACATGCAAGTTGTACAAATATACTCTCAATATACAATTTTCTATATACAAATATAGAAATTTAAACATTATATACAAATGTACTCTCTATATACAATTCCACCTTATTATATAACAAAAAAATCTCCTTTATTAGCATGCTTAAAAGTAGAAATTTATCTTATTTAGTTTCAACGCTTTAATTTCATAATTTATTATTATGAAAATTATAGAATATTGCAACCATTTTTTTTTCAAATTCATTACCAAAGTGTGAGATAATTATGAAATAAAAATGCAATTAAACTAATCGATTAACTATTTATTAAGATATAAAATTGTTAAATATTGTAATGATATTGGAAAAGCACAAATGTACAAAATTTCAAAGATTTAACATATTAGGCATTAAGTAAAAATTTTTATAAAATAATTCCCCCCTCACAAACACTGACACAAGTTCAATAAAAGATTGCGAAAAAGCACTATTTGTGTTGAATATATAATACAATTAATCTAGAATATATTCTATAAGTTAAAAATATGTTCTCAATGTGTAAAATTACTCTTTGCCTTGATTTGAACTTTACATCTTTTTTCATTGGTACATTTAGATTTATATCTCTGTTATACTCATTTTTCTGTGAATGTTGTGTAATTTTATTACATATATTTCTGCTATACTTGAATTCTTTTGAATATTGAATTAGCAGCCAATTTGGACTATTAGCTTTTAGTTCCTTAAATAATTTTCTCTTCCCGTTTCATTTGAGACAGATTTAATTTCATATGACTACAAATCATTTAAATAATAAACACACCAATTTCCACCAGTGCTATGTTTCTGAATAAATTACTAAGCAAATTAACTTATGGATTTGTTTTCTGTACAACAATTTTAAAACAGCCTCGAGACATCTGAACGAATTCCCAAAGACACGATTATTTTGCTGCTCTATTCATGACAGAAAAATTTGTACTGAATTAAGAAGTGAGAAAATGTTCTCATGTAATTATGTTTTGGGAGGAAAACAAAGCTTATTCTTACAGTTTTGTCAGCCGTCGTCTAATATAATTATTCTGAAAATTATTTTGTTTTTGTTAGCTTTTAAACAAATTACAATATTTTTGTTTTTAAAGTCTGTTTTACACATAAATTACATGCTAGTTGATTACAACATTGCTTTATTTTGTAGTGGGTGTTAGTTAGAGTTAGATATTTTATAGTAAATATTCTCTTTAAAATCAAGAATTCCAAGAAATAACTTAAAATTAGATAATGTATTTACAAAAGCTAAAATACTCTTGCAGCTATTAAAAAATAGAGTTTCTCAAGCAATATAAAAGAACTATTTTTCTCCATCTCTCTCTCTCTCTGTATATAAATATATAACCTAATTAGTAAAGATATTAAGTTAATATAATCAAAAAGAATAAAAAAAAGAAAAAGAAATGATGAATCCGACCTGAAGATTTCTCAAGGGTCACCCTCAGGCAGGGATTTTTTCTGTGAGGGGTTTGACTTTCGTCCAAAAATATTAACCCCTCGTGACCCAAAAACCATTCATAATTTCTTTTTTGATTCTTTTTGCTTATATTAACTTAATATTTTTACTAATTTGGTTAAGCTCATCTGTGTTTTAGTGGCAGCATTAGCGCTTTCTAAATACATTTGCATCTTTTTTAGTTTGTTTCAGAAATAATTTTTATTTGAAATTTCATAATGTTTGTATGTTTGCATTTTTGATTAATTTCTTATATATATATATATATATATATATATATATATATATATATATATATATATATATATATATATATATATATATGGATGCTACGGTTAAATGCAAATGTTTAAAAAATGACAGCATAATATTTAATTTTATTTTCAATTAAAATTCCAAAAAAAAAGACACATTCTTGATGTAAGGACTCCAAAAACTTTTGATAAAAGAAAATAGCTTTTATTTTCCTATATTATATTAGCCAATCTCTAACTTAATCTTATCATGATACAAATCCTTAAATTTATGTCTCAAATTAATATCGTCAAGATACTATTATATTTATATCGTCAAGATATGGAAAATGCTCAAACAATTCTTAGAATGATTAAAACTAAATATAAAATGTAGACCTTCACAAAATTCATAGAAAAAAATGGCTCTAAATGACACGTTTACCTTTATAAAATGGACTAGAAAAAAAAATACTACTAAAAGTTTGTAATGAAATCACAAACGTGATTCACTCGAGTGATTTATTATCTCTTATTTATTATTATTATATAATTTAATATAATCGCATATTTGTTTAAATTCTTATTAGTCTCACAGCAAAACCTAATTAACTAAAAGCAATTTAAAAAAAGACAGAGCCCTAATTTTTTTTTATTTCCATTTAGCAGGTAATAATGTTATATATAAAGTTATAGATACAACTATGGACTTTCTCAGACGAAGCACGTTTGTTGACAGATAAATCAAACATCGCCTTGGGGTAGATAGTTCTTTATTGTTACGGTTATGTCAAAATGGCATACGTGAAAAACCACGTACAGCAACACATATGGCATTTTGATGTAACAACTAGAATCATTAACGACATATGGCGTTTTGTGACAAAATACATCACATATCACATACAACTTGAAAATAAATGATTGAGCTAACCTGTATAAGTAATTTGGATTAATAAAATGTATTGGCAAATTTGACAAAAGGCATCTGAATATAACAGAAACATTAAGCTAATAGTTTTTTTATATCTCTAATTTCATTCTGAATTTAATTGGTGGAAATTACTTATAGTTTAGTTTGAAATGAGTGAATTTTTGGTATAATAACTTCATAGAAAATGGGGTAGAAACACTGGTTCAAGTAAGATTTCTCAAAAGATTGATTCCGTTGTATTTTGGAAGACAGTGCGACAATTAATGCTTTCCCGATAAAGTCGAGTACTATAACAATATTCAATCAGGGATTTACATTTAAGAAACATATGGTTAGGAGCCCCCCCCCCTGTTTTTATTTCTCATTGATCTTGTATTTCGTCTTGGTGACTATGTTTTTTATTAAATAGACTATTTTAGACTATTTTTTATTATCAAAGAAAATAAAATTTAGAAGCTACCCATAATTTATTGTGAATTGTTTGTCTTCAAATTTCAGTGTACCTTATAGATCAACTAAATAGATTAAATATAATATTTAAGTAAAAAAAAACAATTATTAGAATGACATTAATTGCCTCCATTTTCATAAAAATAATTTAAAATATATCTTTTGCTGTCAAACGTTGAAGGTAAAATAAAGACAAGTTGGAAAATCAGAAGTCTAGATGGACATTATCATTCAAAATGATTCCTTTAATTAGCATATAGGAGCTTAGTAATATTATTAAATCAGAAGTGATAAATAGTTAAGACAATATTATAAGTCACATACCTGAAAAACACTTGAAGAGTTAATTAAAATACAAATGATGATCTCATAAACGATAGAAAACTGAAAAATTTCGTTGGTAAGATAAATAAATAAAGATTGCAAATTCATAGATTTAGGCCTAAAGTTTCAAAAATTATTAAAAATAATGGAAACAAGAATAGGAACTGTTTTTAAGATTTGAAATTTAAATTGTTTTAAATTATACGCATCTACAATACTTTTACATTCTTAAAAATGATTAATGCCTTTCATTGATTATTTCTATTCAAAAACTTTTCTTATAACGATAAATTAAAGAAAAGTAATTTGATAAGTAAATTTATATATATGATTTTATATTTAAAATAGAGAATAATTTAATATATATAGATTTAACAGAAAATTTTAAATTAAAGTAGCGTATTTCGATAAACAATTTTTTTTGTATAACTGAGGATTTATTTTAAGGAAACAATAAACAAAAGAATTACATTTGTATTTTCTTTTATTATCCTTATTTAATATTATGGCTGTTATTGTATGTCTGATGGTAACCTTTGTAATAGTGATGTATGACTAACGCTTATGGAAAATTTGAAAAGGGTATCTTATATAGTCCAATGGTTGCTGAATCATATGATAACAAATGCTTAAAGCATAATGGAAAAATAAATTATTATTATTTTATATCAATTTATATCGTCCTTTTTCAAACTCTCGGCAGCTGAATTTCAGTAGTTTTTATATAAATATTTCTAAACTTCCTAATCAGATATGATTGAAAAGCTTTAATAAAAATTGAAATGCTCTGTTCACTTATCCTAATGGCTGTCATTTGATCAAGAATTTCAGCGAAATGATGCTTATGCTTATAAAAGCTACGGTGTGCTTATTAAATGCTTATGATGTTTATAAAAACTACGGTGTGCTTATTAAATGCTTATGATGTTTATAAAAACTACGGTGTGCTTATTATATGCTTATGATGCTTATAAAAACTACGGTGTGCTTGTAAAATGCTCATGATGCTTCTAAAAACTACAGTTGATGTGCTTATAAATGCTTATGATGCCTATGAAAATTACGGTGTGCTTATAAAATGCTTATGATGCCTATAAAAATTACGGTGTGCCTATAAAATGCTTATGATGCTTATAAAAACTACGGTGTGCTTATAAAAGGCTTATGATGCCTATAAAAACTACAGTTTTTTTATGTTACTCTGAAATTTTTTTATTACAGATAACTTTATAACCAAATTAAAATTAATACATATATTCACAATATTGTATTCACCATTCTGCAATTTTCTGATCAAACATCTCTTATTATTTTTAGGAAAATAAAGTCATGAATGCCTTTATCGCAATCCTGCTTTAAAAATGAATGCTTTTTTATAATTAGGATATTCGACGAATACAGCATTTCTAACATATTTTCTTCGTTTTGGCAATAGATTTTATTAATGCCGAATGAAAACATTCAAATACAGCTCTTACAAAAAGCTGCCCATCGAAGGAAGCAATACTCGTTATTATTCCAAAAAACTATTTTACAAAATGTTGGACCTAAGATATGTTTTCCATCATTCTAAATACAATTGGAACCGAAATTTATTAAGAAATTTAAAAATAAGAAAAATAATCTTATCAGAATATTTCTATTTTAAAGTAAAGAAATATTAAAATTAAAAATGACTTACATGAAAGTTAAAATCTCATGCATAAGAATAACACAACACCAAAATAAATGCAAAACAAAATAAAGTTTTCAAAGAACACTTCGATTTTTGCACATGACATAATGCTTACAAATTCTTTAATACACAATTTTATAAGTTTTACAAACTTCTTTCAGTAATATGTCTTGTATAAGTTTGTTCTTTCCTTTTATGCAAAAGGCCTCTGTATCACCTTGCCTCTATTGTTATTAAAAAGGAGCAGTATTAGATTGAAAGTATCACGGTAAAGATGATTAACTTAGTTGCTCAGACCTCATGAATCTTTAATAAAGATATGCACAGCGTAAAACCGGCCCAGTGAATTCCCCAACATTATCAGTTTTATGGAGATTTATTTTATGAGAGAATATTCAGAATTCATTATTTAGGTCTGAAATCTATACTTGATTACTTGAAGCGATAACGGTTATTTTGAAGAATGCTTTAAATATGTAGTACCGAGTGCAGCGTCTTTATCAACGAAGATAATCAAGAATTGGCTTTTGGAAGTTGAAGGAATTGCAGTGGTAGCATCATTAATCAAAAAGTATGAACGATAAATATGTATTTGTTAAGATTTAGAAACGCACAAATTATCTCGAAAATTATGCTCTTAAGAATGCGATAATGATGCTCTAAAAGCTGAGGTTTAAACTAATAGCGAGCGAAGAAAATTATACAAATAAGTCAGAATACTGCTTGAATATTTTTTTAAATACTTTCTACAAATGATGCAATCTGTATGTATAAAAGTTGAATTCATGAATAGTTAGACTAAATAATCTATAGAAATCATAACTATAAAACAGACTTTCTTCAAAATTTGCTCATAAATGCTATGAAGAATAAAGAATGTTTTAATGAAGGGTTGGTGATAATTAATTAAAATAATTTATAATTTCTAAGAACTGCTTTGTCATAAATAGAGAAGGTTAAACTAATGTTGCTATTTAGTGTTAGTACTCTATAGAAATCATAACTATAAAACAGATTTTCTTCAAAGTTTGCTCACAAATACTATGAAGAATAAAGAATGTTTTAATGAAGGGTTGGTCCTAATTAATTAAAATAATTAATAATTTCTAAGAACTGCTTTGTCATAAATAGAGAAGGTTAAACTAATGTTGCTATTTAGTGTTAGTACTCTATAGAAATGATAACTATAAAACAGATTTTCTCCAAAATTTGCTTACAAATGCTATGAAGAATAAAGAATGTTTTAATGAAGGGTTGGTGATAATTAATTAAAATAATTAATAATTTCTAAGAACTGCTTTTTTCAGAAATAGAGAAGGTTAAACTAACGTTGCTATTTAGTGTTATTCTTCCTAATGAATATTACTATTATCGATATTTTATCATTTTTATTTATTTACCTCCCAGTTGCCATATGATATGTTTAATTAAATTTGATTTATTCTTTTAAAATTATTAGTTTTCGAGGATATTTAGCAATCATATGATATATATTGTGTAATTTTTCACAGCGTATCATATGATTTCTAAATACCTCTTATCATATGATTTCTAAATACCTTCATGATATGATTTCTAAATACCCTCTTATTATACCCTCTAATCTAAATACCTCCCACATGATTTCTAAATTATTTTTAAATATGCAGATCCAAGTGCAGCGTCATTATCTATCTTCCGATCCAGAGTCATCTAATGAATGAAATTATTATCGATTTTTTATTATTTTACTTATTTTCATCCCAGTTGTATCTTATATGTATAATTAAATTTGCTTCACTTTTTTAAAATTATTAACTTTCGAGAGTATTTAGGAATCATATGATACACTATGTAATTTTTCAAAGCGTATCATATCATTTCTAAATACCCTCAAATGATATGATCTCTAAATTATTTTTAAATATGCAGTACCAAGTGCAGCGTCATTATCTATCTTCCGATCCAGCGTCATCTAAAGAATGAAATTATTATCGATATTTCATCATTTTATTTATTTACCTTCGAGTTGCAATCTGATACGTTTAATTAAATTTGCTTTATTCCTTTAAAATTATTAGTTTCGAGAATATTTAGAAATCACATGACTATTTAATTTTTCACAGCGTGCTATATGATTTCTAAATACCTCTTATCATATGATTTCTAAACACCCTCATCATATGATTTCTAAACACCCTCATCATATGATTTCTAAATACCCTCTTATCATATGATTCCTAAACACCCTCATCATATGATTTCTAAATACCCTCTTATCATATGATTCCTAAACACCCTCTTATCACATGATTAATAAATTATTTTTAAATATGTAGATCTAAGTGCAGCGTCATTATCTATCTTCCGATCCAGCGTCATGTAATGAATAAAATTATTATCGATTTTTTTTATTTTCATTCCCAGTTGCTATCTTATATGTATAGTTAAATTTGCTTCATTCTTTTAAAATTATTATCTTTCGAGGGTCTTTAGAAATCATATACTACGCCGCGTAATTTTTCAGAGAAGTAAGGAATTTTAAAACGTTTGGTGGAACTAATATTTTAATTTTAATTAAAAATAACAGTTTTTTTTTCATCACAGAATATTCCTGAACTTGGAGTCTCTAGGATTCCGTCTCGGTTGACTGGATATACGTGGAAAGATTTATTAAGAAAAAAAATGTTAAAGTTTACATACTGTACACAAAATAATAACTATAAATAATACAGTAATGAAAAAGGGAGTGTTCGGTGGGGAGTATGAGCTCAAGAATTTTGATGAAGTTAATATTTCTTGGAGAAAGGCTTGATTGAGGAAGGAGACAAAAATTTATTCAGGGCTTGGGTATGGAGAAATCAATTATTCGTTGTCTTGCAAAAATTGCACAAGTTTTTGGACATCTTTTTTACAGTAACTTTGATCCACCAGATTCGTTCGAGATCGTGGGGGGGTTTGTTGAAAAGATGTGAAAGATGAGATGTTTGTTTGATGAAAGGATGTGGTGAGAGGGCAGCTAGTGGCATAATAAAGTGGATCGCCCACTTGCAGATGATAAGAAAATTTTGTACATTATAATAGTTTGTATAAAGTATTTTTACTTTAATACATTAAATGCATTTTTTATTGGCATCCTACCGAGTTGTTAATATTAAATATATTTTTCCTCTTTTCACGTGACGTTTACACTATTATAAGCCAAGAATTAACCCTTTAAAGGACCATTTTTTTCTAGTCATATTATGTTAAAAGATTTTTAGACTTGAAATTAGAATAACAAAAGGGAATCATTTAGCTTATTAGATAAATTTAATTTAATTTAATTAATTAAATTGGTTAATTAATAATTAAGTAACAAATCAAGACACATCATTTTGCGTGAGATTAAGAACTGAAGCATCTAAGTTTCTGTCTTTGTAAAAAAGTGTGTCAGAACTTATGCCAACCTACATAATTTCCTACAAAGATTGATAAATTTGGTGGGAAGCATACTTCCCACGGCCCTAGAAAGGGTTAATTTGATGTCTAATGGTTGCAATCTGTATTATTCTGTATGTAACAGAAATTTTACTCACAAGTAGTAAAGCATAACTTCAACCTCAAGTAGCTATCTCCTCTCTGTCTTAGTATCCTAGTTAATATGAATAAATTCGTCGCTATAACGGATAATGGGGAACTAAGGTTGAGTCCTAAGTGCCATCATCGGCTACTGTATAATCCTCCAGTATAAGGTTTGCTCATTGGAGGAGGTCAGTTCCATCTCCAATATTTATGTTCTCGCCAAAGATATATTGTAGCATAAGGAAGTTATATGTGAAGTTATCGTGATACTTAATAAGAAAATTATAATTTTTTATTAATGAAATATTATTATCATGAGAAGCGAATGGTAAATTAGCAAGTAAATAATAAGATATATATTTTTAAGGCTCTTTCATTTCTGTTTCTGATGAAAAATAACATTAAAAATATTAACAAATCAGTATTTCTCTGTATATCATAAAAAAGAATTTATTTTCCATTAAGAAAGAGTTACATAATTTAATTGTATATATATTTTCACAGTCATTTACTTAGAAACGAAACGCACTTAATTAGCAAAAGCACTCAGTAAATAATTTTCAGCAAAAAATTTTCATATCTTCGAATTAATAATAAGTTAAAAGTTTTGCATTTATAAGAACAATTAATTAAATGTTTCAAAACACGACCAAGAGCTTAAAAATGAACTAACTATAAACTTTATTTCAAATAAGCGATTATGCAATTAAAATATGCGTAGCATGCTATTGATTTTTCAAAGATTAAAAATGTCGAATATTAAAAGCATCTCGACAAACAAATAGCGTTAAAAATGTCTTGGTACTTTATTTACTTTTTACACAAAATTGGTATCTTAAAAGTTAAAACATGAATCATTTCTTATATTTAAAGTTTTCCGGAAAGAAAAAAATATCCTTTTAAGACCTGGAAACAGTTTTAAGATTAAAATTTGAATAATAAATAATTCTATTTAATTAATTTATATTTAAAGATACGATACAAACTTTCGTAATTGTCGTGAAAAAGAAGTTGCAAGTATTAGAATTTGTAAATAATTAAAATCAATGTAATTATACTCTTTACAGAACAGTATACTTTTAAATACAAAGGTATTTTATGTTCTATTCATTATTGCATTTAAAGAATCGTGTTTAAATATTTGAAAGTTGCGCTACTGAATAACTTCAAACACCCAATGAATGTAAAAAAATGAGACAGTCGAGATATTTAATTATAAAATTAAGAATATGAATTTTTAGTTATGAGGATTGTTAAACATAGTTAATATTTGTTTACGACCATTGAAAATCCCAAACATTGTTAAAGTTTTCAATGTTTAAAAAATAAATTGAAATTGGTTTAGATTTTCTCATTAGTCGCTGGAATAGAATATTTAGAAACGTTTTGAATGCATGGAAATAATAATTCGATGCTTTAAACATTTTTTGAAATATCAGACAGCCTTTTATTATATTTACCAAGAAAAATAAGTTAGATTTTTAAAATATACTTTTATAGGTATAATGAAATATATAATTTGTTTCTAATTTTTGGTTTTTAATTTATTTTTCATTATTATAAACATTAGAGAATTTTGAAATCAATTTTTCAGATACACTACCAGATGGCGTCATTAGTTAGGAATTAAAATTTAATTAAACTAGTCGATTAGTTTATAATTTTGATTATATTAAATGATTGCGTTGTCAAAGAGATAACGAAAGTGCACAAAATTTCAAAACTTTTCACATGAGGAAGGAAAAAAATATCTAATAAAAATTACGTTTTTGTAAACAAGAATGAAATCAAATCAAATAAAGGCGTATAATAAGAGAGTTCAATTCATTCATAATAAGGTCAACAGAAGTTGTTGAAATCATTGATATATTTCCAAAAATAATTATAGTTAAAAGATTCTTAATCGATCTGAAAAATATTGTAAAAAGACTTTTTGACAAAGATTATTATTGGTATGAAGAGAAATTTTTAGAATTTATAACAATTGAATGAGAATTTTGAATTATATCTTTGATGGTGAATGATATGCTGAGGAAAAATAGGTAATAACATATTTATAGGAAATTAATTGTGGATTGTCATCAATATTTCTTAAAAAAATTTCGACCTTACTAGAAGCAAGTGAAGAATTGATTAAAAGTTCCATCTTAACGAGTATGAAGCTAGTCAAGCTAAATTAAGGTGTCTAATTTTTATCCTGTTAAAATCGCCAGTGTAGATTACTAAATTGTAATTATTAACGAGGTAGATAAAGTAATTGTTCATCGCGAAATGCATGTACACATGCCGATCCGCATCTACCCAACAAGACATAAAAATGGTACAAAATGTCATCACAAATTATGGAGAATGAATAAAATATGTAACGAATATGTAATATCTTCTGTATCAAATATAAATATTTCTTCATAACAATATTGCATCAACATTTTCCCATAAAGTATTGCGTGAAGTTTTCATGTTAAATAGTTCAATTTATTCTTATATTATATATTTGTGGAGTTTATTTCATTCTTATATTTAACTTAAGCTATTTTAAATCAAATTCACCTTAAATGCAGTGAGAATAGGATCCTCGCTTGTTAGGGATATCCACGCTGGGCTTGCCAAGGCTCTATATGTATGGATACGCCTCAGAGAATATCTCAGGCTGTCTGTATGTATTCCTTCTCGGCATTTAGGGCAAGTGCAGGATAACGGATGAGGTTTATCAATGACAGCACCATGGGTTAGCAATAGTTGCAATATTTCAAATTGATTGCAATGAGCCGCAAGTATTACTGGTGATATATCCGGAGAATAATCAGAGCTTTCTTCACCCGGAAGACGAGATTTGGCCCAACCATTTGCTAACATCTCACTGGTAATGCTTGGGTGGTTGATAAGCATTTCCACAATCTTATAAACACCCTCGCTAATGGCGTACAGCAAAGCATCGCCAATCTTGACATTTTCCTGCTGTAGCAAAAGTTCGACAATTTCAACATTTTCGTTGTCAGCTGCTATTTGTATTGCACTGCGGCCAAGGATGTTTGTGCAATTGACGTTGACAGGATTGGGGCCCTGGAGGCAGCGAATCATGGTGGCTTTGTCGCCCCTCTCCGCTGCTTCCAAGAAGATTCTTTCTTTGGGATCCATAGAAGGGCCGTCTTTTAAAGGTTCTAAAGGAATAGGGATACGGTGGCGGTGATGGGGAAGATTATGAGTAGCTTTCAAATTCCTGTTATTGCTGCATTTGGTCATCTTTTGGTACATTTTGTCTAACAAAATGATTGGACGCATCAGATTACGTTATCGGAGAGTTCCCAACCAGCAAGACCTGCAAAGACAACAACTGCTATTAAATTGTTTCTTCCATATCCAACAATTAAATGAATAGGAAAATAAATGAAACAAGCTAACAGATAATACTGGCATCTACAACAAGTTGTGAAGAGAGAACTTTTACGTTTGTCTTCTTTGAATTTCTCCAGATAGAACAGAAGATAAAGAACAGAGAAACTTCAATTGGAGTTGAGATTTGAGTTACGAGAAATTCTTTATTGTTAAAATATTTGCATGGTTGGCGACGTAATAGCCTAAGTCACTTATTGGTAGATTGGTATTAAAGCTGAATATAAATTGAACATTTTGGACTATTTCAAATTGAACAAAAATCATTTTCTAATTTGAACTTCTATAAATGAATCTAACTTGGGTTTTTTTCAGGTCTTATGTATTTTAATAGTTTTCACAATACTGAGATAATTGACAAAATTCGGTTTCAAATTAAATTATTACATTAAGCTGCTATCAGAATATACGGACTACATGTTAAAGCTTTCCACATAAATAGTTTTTTTTAAATGCAAAGATGTGTATTAATTTAGGAGATCAGGCCTATATTTTGATTGTTTTAAGTACATATATAATAATTCGATTAAATATTATTTATTCTGATAATTTTCTGAAGAAATCGAATCTACATTTATTGCTTTTATTTCAAATTAAATTATTTGAGATGGTATACCAGAAATTTTTAAATCATTTTGTGATCATGCTCTGATGTCTTCTGGGATAAAAAAATCATGCTACTTATATATGAGCTCCATTTAACAATTTTAACAACAATGAATTATTCTTACCTTATCCTTCTTAAGTTCTTAAGGATGAAAGTTTGAGCAGCATCATGATCCATTGCTTTTGGAAAAATTCAATTGAATGCAATTCTTATAACGAAATATTCTTCTGTATGGTTTGGAGAATGAACCTTTACGAGTAAGATCCATTATTTGGGTAAACTTGAATCATCTACTGAAGTTAAAAGAATTCTAGAAAGAAAGAAATAAGAAAATATTAATAATTTTTTATTATTTTACATGTTAAACTATATAATTTAAATCTAGAAATAATTATGATCATTATAGCAGCAGTTTCAATATTAAGATGATGATGATAACTGCTAATTGATTGGCGTTAACTGTTAACTTATAAAATGATGATAACTGTTAAAAATAGCTCAGATTATAAAAATTGATTCTAAATTGGTTTTTGAGTTCTAATAAATTAATACGAGCAGCTGTTTTATTAACACGCAAATCTTAGTCCTCTTGTATAACAAAAAATGTTCCTAAAGTGAGCGCACAAAGCAATCATGATTTTCTTGGGACTCAGAGAGGTATTATAGACGATCCTAAAGCCCACAGAATTTTAATTCCATTTGTTGCTTCTTATATGTGTGTTGCTAGGTTTTTGGTAATTGCTGACATAAAGTGAAAATAAATGTGGAAAATGAAATGAAGATAGCTGTATCCGATTTAATTGCGCAATTTGAGAAAATTTCTAGTCATCAACAGGATCATACATTATATCATGAACAATTTTTTATGAAGATTTTTTTCAATAAATTTTAAAGTGACCTAAAGTTCTCTAAAAAGCTGTTGATTATTTAGTACAAAAAAAAAACAAAAAAAAACGGAATTTTCTTGAGTTTTACATGGGGCTTCTTGGAAAAATTTGGATTCATCTAGGATACCAAGGACCAAGAAAACTAGATAATCATTAGTATAGAACAGAAAAAAAATAAGTTTGACACTCCATTAGCAGCTTATTTATCTAATTATTTTACCATCAATTTTTCAGTTTTATTTTGGCACTCGAGTTTAGGTTTTTAGTTAAGATTTGGCACAGAATAAATCTGGGAAAAAGGAAATTTTTTTAAAAATTAACTAACTTAATTGAATTAATAATTGAAGATTTTTAGTTTCTGCTTTTAGCTGATATCTATTGCTTACTATTGCAGATGCACTTTTAATGTTTTTTTTATTGCCACTTATTTTAATGCCAACGGAAAATAAAGGGTTTAAGAAAATTTTTGAGTGATAAAAAAATTAATTTAGCAATTCACTGCAATTGATAAGAAGATAAAATTCTGTTTAACTCTGTTTAACAATTCTATTATCAAATGGAAATGCACATGAATAGAAAAAAAATCCATTTACAAAAAGAATGTGTTACCTAATTAGGAAATTTATTTAATGTTAACTAGCTAATTGATGTAAAACATGAGAAAAAGAAAAAAAAAATATGTTCAATTTAGTTGCAGTAAAAAATAAGCAAAATTTTGAAAATGAAAAGAAGTCTTTGGTAATTTAAGAAGTTTAAAAAGCACTTTTTAAACGAATGATTTAAAAAAATTATTTTTTCGTAAAAAAATTTCATTTCTATCGACGTATTCTCGTATAGGAACAAGACGCTCCAGTAAAAGGATAGAAATATTCATCATAAAGGAAAGATGAGAAATCCTTACTTTACTTGGATTGCAATTGGAAAAAGGATCCTGAAATTTAGTTTACATTTTGATTAGATGGTGTCTCCGATTTCCGACGGCTATTGATTTTTCTCTTGTCAAAGGGGACTCCATTTCGAGAAACTTTTCTCATCAAACTCTGATAATCCTTCTTTATTCATGTATTAGTCAATGCTTTTATCTTTTCAGGTTCCCAGTATTATTAGACTTTCAACTTTATATCATGAATATTTCATACTTGCATAAACATTCATATAAATTCAATGCATAAAGTTGCATTATTTTAAATACTTGAGGCGCCTAATATTTCTGGCTTTTAAGAAAAATCAATATTCAAATTGTATTGAATAACAGAACATCTCAAAGTGATCTTTAAATAAATATAATGTTTTCACCTCTGTAAAAATAAAATTGTTTCCGTTGTAGTAAGTCATAGTTTTTAAGATTAAAAGAAATTTACAGCTTCATGAACTTTCAATCTGAAGTTGATAATTTTTTATTTTAAATCCTTTCCTTAACTAAGGTGCGCGTTAAATCTGTCGGGGCCAAACGCTTTCCCACTGGTGTAGTTTGGAAATTTGGAGAGGAGATTGCCAACTCAGGTGTTGCTCTTGTCATCTGACCGCGGTTCAAAATCACGAGATCCTTCCCATAATAGCCCTAGTGATGCTTTAAAATGGGACGTTAATATAACTAAACTAAACATACTTTCCTTAACAACATTAAAAATAGTTATAAAAGGCGTTATTTGATATGCTGAATTTTGCATGTTTATGCAGATGAATGATGATAATAGAAATAATACATACAGTTTTAAGAAATATTCTTCATTTTTTATATTTGAACTAGCAAATAAAAAACAATCTTTTGTCCTTTCCGCTCCTATTCCGTAAATAAATTGCTGTGTTCAATAAGCCATTGAAAGAGAAGTTTCAAATTTTCCGCCTTCACAAAATGTTCTCTTTTAGGAAAGTATTTTAGTAAATATAAAATTAATGTTTTGCTTTTGATGAATAATTTACTGATTCCGAAATCAAAATGTAGTTTGAAGTTTAATGATTTGACTGCGAGTTGGAATTCTGTTTGCTGTTTAAGTTATTTATCTGTTATCAATCAATATCTGTTCAATATCAATATCTGTTATCAATCACTATCAATATCTGTTATCAATCACTATCAATATCTGTTATCAATCAATATTAATATCTGTTATCAATCACTATCAATATCTGTTATCAATCAATATCAATATCTGTTATCAATCAATATCAATATCTGTTATTTTTGCTTCTGTTGTATTGAATAATCCAATTCAACTTTGGCTAATCCTAATTTATACGAACAAGTTGTATTTCGAATTACGGTCTCAAAACAAAATGACTATTTTCTTTTGAAAAAGGATTATTATTGAAGCGTTTTGTTATAAAATACTCATTATAAGAAGAAGAAAATTTGCTCTTTAAACTAAAGAAAACATCGTTACATGAAGGCACAGAACATACATATGAATTTTTTATCACTCAATTGCTTGACCAACACTTTAGTCTAATGACAGTGTGGCAATAGGTACACTGATAGCTTCTGGATGGTGCACACGTACCTCCGGCGATTCTGAAAGTGTCTTCAAGTAATTAATGACCAATTTGATGCGCAAGGGGTTATCCAATGACTGAATCATTCAGTATAATCAGATTTGCGGCAGGAATCAGATTGTAGCAGTTAGGTATTGTAGGTATGCATCCAATTGATGTTTGTGCATCAATTGGATGCATACCTACCAAACACCTCTTCAGCGTCGCTATTCTGATGCTGAAGGGGTGTTTGGTAAGGCATTGTCTATAATAACCGTATGTGTTTTCCGGGCCTCAAAGTGTTAAGGGAAGATGCATAATATTATAATAATGTATTGGCCTTCAGCGTATTTTGTGGTAAATGGCGGTAATCAAGATCAAGACTTATGAATCTTTTAAATGATTAATTAATAAACGTAGTAATCTATATTGGAATAAAAATATATCATGGATTTTAGCAGACCACTAGGCAATCAATATCTTGTACTTAGTTTAATTACATGCTTTTGAATCCTTGAGACAGCACTTATAAATTGTGAAGTACTTTAATATTTTAGCGGCATGGTTTAAAATTTAGCTAATAGTAAAAGTCGTTAAGTGAAACTGACAGAAATTTTTAGGACTTAGTTTTGATTTTTTTAAGATACTGAAGTTTAAAATGTTTCAAATTTAATGAACTTGTATCCTATAATTAGTGTCTTAACTTTTTAATATTAATTTCTTGACATATTTGTATTTTGATTTCATAGCTGAATAATTGTTAGCTTTATTACTAAAAATTATTTCAGCTTTCAAAGCTGAAATAATTGTTAATCGGCTTTTATATGCTTGCTTTGCTTTGCGAATTTGTTTTGAATTTTTATATTTTACAATGCATACAGTGTGATTCTGTGCCTGAACTTGTGCAATGTTATGCTTATGTTTCTGTTTGCTTTGTATTCTCCTTATATTTGTATTCATGAGTTTAAATTCCTTGCTTGCCTTATTTAGTGTCTTACATTATCTGGAACAGAGTAAGTAAAGAAAGAAATATTATTGCCTTCAGCTTTTTCTTTTTTTAACTGCTCAGGCTTTAATTGTCCACTCTAAAATATATGCAGACCGGTGCTAAGATCTTTCATTTTTCAGTACAATATTATCTTGATGGAGATGATAAGACAGACTGATAATGGTCTGTTTTTATATTTAATTCCTCATCTCTTAAAAAGATTCTTCGTTTAATTTATTCATTCGTACAGCATTCATTTCATTCAATCGTCTATAACTAATGATAAAACTCTATTCATCATTTAAAAGGAAGGAAGAAATATTGAATCACTTGCATTTTAGTACTTCACTTTCAAAATTGCAGAAAGCTTCACCGGAAAGCAAAAGCAATCTCTTATAAATAACTGATCGAAAAATCAATTGAAATGATAAGACTAAGACGATCAATCAAAAACAAGATGCAAAGGATCCAAATAAAAAAGAAAGAAAAGTTAAATCTCCAGATTGCTTTAATTTATTTTAAAACGAATGAAACATCCTTACTTTCCTCACACGAAGAGCAAGATGAAAGAAACAGAACTATTATTCCAAGAATAATTCACGAGTTATTAATCGGATTAAAGCAGATCTAAAGTATTCCGAGAAGTTTTGGAGAAAACGGTAATTATTTGTCCAGGTTTAGTTTTCTGGTTGTAGCCAGGAAAATAAATTATCCTGGAGTTTAAAAAAATGAAATTAAAAAAAATTGTGATTTTTTTTCTTTAGAAAGAATGGCTACACTTTCTCTGTCTATTTCAAAATTTATGTAAAAAAAAAATTCGAAAAACTGTTTTCATACGCATGTTCTTAGCAATATATATATTTTTATTTCAGCAAATGTTTTGGAACGAAATATAAGCCTGGTGTATGAAAAATGTGAACAATTTTTAGACTGCAAATTTATAAGAGATAGCCCATTTGTGATTCATTTTCTGAATAATAAAAATTCAGGACATTGAAAATATTGCCGCATTGAAAAAAAGGCAGTCGACTCTCCATCGCCGAATGATCATAACGCTGATCTCATAATCAAGAGTTTGTAAGTTCGAATCCCGCTAGAGACAATGCGGTTCACAGTTTGTATAAATATTTAATCCTCTTATTTTATGTTTCCCTTTATTTCATGTTCCAGAAGATTCTGGACTTCTTTAGTTCACCAGACAAGTATTCTGGACTTTTCTTACTGTCTCCAGAAAAGTATTCTGGAACTTTCCCTGTTAGAATAAAAGCAGAAGATTTGTCTGTCACTTTGTTTTCAGTTCTCAGTTGAGTTAATAAATTGGATTAGCTCTACTTCTTGTGTGTGTCATTGCTTTCCACACTAAAGTATCTACGTGACAATATTTAAACTCTTAAATTATAGTGAACGCGTGTGTTATTGAATGTTCACCTAAAAATCAAATAATTTTTGAAATAATTATTTATTTTAATGGAAGAATGAAGCAAGATAATTTTAAGTCAAAACGTAGAGAATTCCTCGAAACTATCCAAAATATTTTTTAAACAAATATCTCATAAAAGTATGACGAAGCACTATCCGACTGAAAACAAAAAATTATTATGTATAACAATCCTTAATTTTGAAGGTAAATTTCGCTCAAATATTTCTAAAATATCTACGGAAAACAAACAAATCCGCAATCTACTTTGAAATACTACAGCTGTTGAATTCAGCATGTAAAAGCTATCAGCAGAAAAGATTCAAATTTGACTCGAAAGCATAATTGTATAAAATAGAAATGGTACATAAAAACTGAGCCGAGACTGTTTAGAAGTAAGTTTTTCACCTCGATTTCATTTTTAAAATTTTTTTATAGTATCTTTATTAATCTTTATTAAAAATCCGGAATCTTAGCGCCAGAAAGCTTCTGGTTTCTGTGACATCTTATCTAAAATTGTTTTTAAACGATTTCAATTGACAGCTCTTTCAATTGACAGAAATAAAAAAAAATATTAATTAAAAATAGTCAAGAACTGAAAATAAACATTAGCTTTGAAATATTTAAGACAAACAAAAGCAGGTATTTACACATTTCTTAGTAATATCAACGTATTACTAAGAAATCTGCAAATATTTGTATTTGTGTTTGAGAGATTGCATTGTTTACGAATGTTAGACAAAGCAGGAGTTCCATTTCAGAAGTAAATATTTCACCTCGATTTCATTTCTTTTAAAATATTATAATATCTTCATTAAAAATCTGGAAACATCAAGATAATTTCAGACAGTTCCTGACTTCGATAATCTCGTATCTGAAGTTATTTTCAAACGATCCTAATTAACAGCTCTTATCAGAAATAAAAAAAATAATATTAATTAAAAATAGTCAAGGACTGAAAATAAACATTAGCTTTGAAATATTTAAGACAAACAAAAGCAGGTATTTACACATTTTTTAGTAATATCAACGTATTACTAAGAAATTTGTAAATATCTGCATTTGTGTTTGAGAGATAGAATTGTTTACGAATGTTGAAACTGAAGCTCCTACTCCTGCTAAGTAAAGTAAGACAAATGAAGTCGATGAGGAGTGAATTTCCTTTATAGCCTCATTATTTCTTACTATACAGTAGAATGATAAGTGTAGGATCAGTCACTTCGCCTTTGTTATTTTCGTAGTTGAGAAAATAATGACCTTCATCGATTGTATGAAGGTTAAAGAAAAAAAAAAGAGACGATAAAAAATTATTATACATATTAAGGAGACGATGTTTATTCATTCCCATAATCATACATACTTGCTAGTATATTCATGCCGCTCGTAAAGTCTTTATACTCATGTCATAAAGCTTTAGATGCCACGATGAAATCCTAAACATGCTTATAATATACAAGTGACTTTAATAAACCTTTTTTCTGTGTTAGTATTAATTTTTTAAAAAAGCACTTCAAACTAAAAAAAAATTAAGCTCATCACTTAAGTAGATTTGGAACATCAATGGAATATGTATAAATGTTTGCTTTGGGAAAAATGTTCAATTTTCATAGCATGTTTCATATTGCATTCATAAAAAACATTTTTCCCTCAGTACATATAAATCCAATTAGTAAATTAACCTATTTAATAAATTTAAGCTGCTTAAAAAAATCTTGCAAGGGAAGCATTTTCATTATTCTTTTTTTGTCTAAAGTTTACAGAACCAGCCGGATATGGTAGAAGATTTAACATGAACGAGAAAAATGAACAAATTTGTTCCATCAAACTCCTCACCTAAATTTCACTTTCAAACCCACCATAGGTATTTAAAGTTTGAATAATCAATTATGTAATTGTAAATCAATATAAAACCGAAAGGAAAGCTTAAGTAGGACAAAAGTTTCGGTAAACTTTGGATGCATCCAGCTTTTCATTCGTTCATTAATTTTCTAAGAAGATAAGAGAGGCGTTGTCTCTGAATATCCGTTTACTCTTTCAATAAGACCTTAAGAGATTAATTATCATCTTCTCTTGAGTGTTTAATCGTTATTTAGGTTACGACCTTTTGTGTCTCCAAACTATTTCCATTTCCTCACGAAAGATGCTGCCTTAATGACATAAACATTCATCTCAAGTACCTTACCGCTGTCAAACATACGAGAGGAACTCATTACAGTAAGAAAATGAGAAGCGAACAACTCAGTTATAAAAGGAAATTATGGAGGGCATAATAAGGCTCTAGAATTAAGAAGCTTTTGTTGACGATAATAAAGGTCGACTGCCAGCACTCATTTTAAAGCAAATAAACAGACGTTTCACATTTTAATAATGGTCCTAGTGGGTAGTTTAGAACAATAAAGAACGGCAAGCATTAACCGTTGAAATGAAATTGTATATTTCATAGATGTCTATTTAGTGTCTTTTCTAATTAGTATCTAAAATTATACTGAGTATCATAAAGATTCAGCTGTATCGATAGCTAATTAAAGATTCATCTATATCGATAGCTAAATACAATAAACAAAAACTGAGAAACGAAATAAGAAAGACAAATGATAACTTTGAACTTGAAGGACAATTTGTGAAGTCCACACATAGGCGTGAAAGTTCAGTTCTAAAATTAAAGAAAAAAAAGTTTTTAGAAAAGCTCACTTTCCTTAATGAGCTAAAGCGTAAAATAGAATTTCTTAATCAAAATCTGGAATCAAAGCAAAAATTGTAAAATCTCAAGATGTTCTCAGAAAATTGAAATTTTAATCATATTTACAACATTTTACTGTTCATAAATGTTAAAGGAATCTAATTTTCAATGAACCATGAAGAAGTTTCTTTAAACTCATTATGTTTTAGTTTCCTTTTTGCAACTTGTTCATTGCCACAGCCTTTTACGAATTTTGTTTTGATTTCCAGAATTCTAATAAAAATATCTGTTATGTTATTTTTTACATAACTAAAAAATATCCTATAAAAATATTTTATTTTTATCAATTTCTTTTGTCTGATTTTTAATATATTTCATAATATTCATTATAATAATGATGGAATCCTGTAATCAATTATTCTACATTTTATTACCTAATGATACCTCTCGTATTAAATAAGAATCAAATAAAATTAAGTGATTAAGTAATCATTGATTTCTGAAAAATATTAAAATATATCATAAATGTTATATCAAATATAATTTTATATATCATTAAAATATTGTATTGTTTGCAGGAACACTCATTTTTTTAGAGTTTTAAAAGAAGAAATATCTGAAATTTTACCGAAAAAGTCACATAATTGGAATTTTTTTTTTTTGAAAAATTCTAACTCATCAAAAAATGAGTAAAAATCGATTTCCTGATTCGATATCTACAAATATGAAACCGGGAAAGTTGAGTAAATGCAAGATACGCGAAAGAGTCAGAATAATCTCTAAAAATTAAGAAACCTTAGATTATTACATGAAGATCCACTTTAGAAATCAAGCTATGAACAAATAATTGCGAGTAATGAACCTACTTTTATAGATGTAGATTTCTGAAATTTTATCTCAATTAGCTGTGATTAATGACGCATCGTTCTAGATACACGCATCTTGAAAATTTAATTGCAATGATAAAAGTGAATTTTAGTGTGCACCCAGCTGCGCCAACAATGCCAAGTCGCCAATAAAGATGGCGGACAAAATAAACAAATACTTCCGCGGAACAGTTACGGTTACTATTTCCCGCCATCTAATTAGAACTTTTTACTGATAAGTATTTTTTTTTCATACTGCCCGGTGCCTTCGGCATCTGTAGAAGGCATCGGGCAGGATTTTTTAACTTAAAAAAACATCCTACGGCTTCGCTAGCAGCGGGAGCGGGAACCTAGTAGCTTCGCTAGCACATTGAACATAAAGACTGTGTGGAAAACAGAAACAGTACATAACCAAGAGAAAAGAAAAAACGGAGAAATAAGCAATCGGAACATTCTCCATACAAAATTTCAAACAAACATACTTTCCCCACCTTCATCAACATGTAAAAAAATATATTCCACTCACCCTCCATCCATTCTGCCGGTTCGATATCAAACCATTCTCAATACAAAATTTCAAACAAGCATCCTTTCCTAATTTCATTAACTCGTAAAATATATATGTATGCATATTTAACTCGCCCTTCATCCATTCTACAGGTTCGAAATAATCCCGACATAACAAATTATGAAGGGAATCAACCGTTATAACACCAAAAGAATTACGAGAACTGAGAAGAATTCCATTTGCAGCTGTCTTTGAAAGTGAGAATGCAAACGATTTTTTTAAAGCGAATACTGACAATTAAAAATTGCAAAAGAATAAATATTTTCTGTTCGTATTCCCATTAAAAAAAGAAAGAAGAAAATAACTTTTAATTATAAGCTTAAATTTCTTTATTTAATAAATTTTAATTATAATAAAGAACAAAAGTAAAATCTTTAATCGATATTTTTTTAATATTTTTAATTTAACATTTTTCATAATTTAATTGTAGTTTAAGTACAACTCAACCATTGCAAAAAGTAGTAAACAAAACAGCAGTACGGTTGCTATAAGAGGGATCCGATGGGTTGCAATATTGGCGACAATCGGCTGGTGCACATTAATCTTCACTTAGGCCATTGCAATTAACAGGATTTTTGCATTTTTTAAACAGTAATATGTAAATATACATAAACGAGTTTAAGGGATAAAAAATACAATAAAATTAATTTTAAATCAAAATTTTAAATTAATTTACATTAATAATTATTTAGTTAGTGCTTCTTCTTTAAAAACTGTTCCATTTCCGTTAAATTGTAAAAAGGAATTTGATTTATTGATTAATCTTTCCGAATTATTTTATAAGGCAAAACTGTAAGCTATATCTAAAACGAAAATAAAAGTAAGTTGTTGAAATCTAAAAGAAAATCGTCTTAAGTGTTCTTAAATGGAAGATCTTGTTTAGTTGTGAAAAAAAAATCCATAATTGCAAGTATAATGATATACAAAACGAACGGAGCCATTTTCTCCTCGAATATTTTGCATCTAAGTGTAAAGAAAACTCGGAACCCTTCCCACTGTCTGATTCAACCGAAAATTTAAAACATATCTATAATTTTAATATTAGGATTGCATATATTAATTTTTTACCTTGCTGAAGTTTTGAATTATTGTGTTCACTCAAACATAAAAAAAATTAATGATGGACTTCCAATTTTGTGACAAATCAGTTCAAAATTTGACATATATCTGTAATATGGGTGGTAAAATAACATACCATATTTCATCCATTCAATTCAGGGTGATTTTAAGAAAGTTTCTTGACCTCATGGTACAGACGGTCACATAGGGGATGGATTTATCGTAAGCGTACGTCGCTCGAAATTTCACAGAATCTTACAATTTGGGAGTAAAGACCCTCTACCAAATTTTATTTCCTCAACTCGAGATTTTGATGAATCTTGTTTCAAATACTGTGGAAATTTTTACTTTCTCGGATTCGAAGTATAGAACGTGTTTTGTAGTCATTAAACATTTTGAACTCGAGATTTTGCTGAATCATGTTTCAAATATTGTGGAAATTTTTACTTTCTCGGATTCGAAGTATAGAACGTGTTTTGTAGTCATTAAACATTTTGAACTCGAGATTTTGATGAATCTTGTTTCAAATACTGTGGAAATTTTTACTTTCTCGGATTCGAAGTATAGAGCGTGTTTTGCAATCATCAAACATTTTGAACTCGAGATTTTGATGAATTTTCACATTTCACACCTCTCTGAGTCTGAAAAATTTATTTTTGGGATTATGTTTGTATCTTGTCTGTCTGTCTCAACTCAATACTGCTTTGAGCTAGACAGTTGAAATCTAGTGTATTGAATGACGACCCAATTTGTAGATTTATATTAAATTTTGAACGAAATCCATTCACAGGAAATCTGTCTGGCTGTTCCAGAACAAGTAAACTCAATAACCACGAAACACAAAGAGCTAATCATATAAAATTTGGTACACAGGTTAATACTTAAAATATAGATATCTTATGAAATTTAGAGCGACATCCGTCAAATGGTTAACCGTCTGTCGTTCAGTCATTTCGCGTTCATGCAAATGCAATAACTCATAAAAGCACAATTACTTAAATGGATGAAATTCAGTATGTTATCTTATGACTGCAATTTTAGTATTATTTTGGTGTTAATCGACCAAAAAAAGAGTCCAAAATACAAATAATCTCAATATCAGATTCATGGATTCAGTAAAAATGCTAGAATCACTCAAAACATATATATTTTGTAACTACTATTCGCCAATACCATGCAAGATATTCGCAACCTTATCCAAGGTTTACAATTTTATGCGGATGACCTTTATTGGAGAGTATGCCAGAAAGTTTCGGGGACACCATTTCCACAGGTTTATTTTAGTGATTTTGTTCACATATAGATAAGCAGGCAAAGAGTTAGTCATGTATCATACAAAATTTTGCTTTAGATTCCAGGAGGTCTCGAATGTGAAAATTTATGAAAATCTGGTGGTTAAATTTGTGAGGATTATATAACTTTCTCTTTGTATGCTTAGAATATGAAAAAATAAAAATCTGGCTAAGCCTTTAAACAGCATACTGAAATGAACGACTTGAGAAACTCGCCAACTCTCTACTCGCGTCTTTCTTATTTACGAGAATTATATTTCAGATAATATAAATACTAAATAATTTAATTCCATTTCCAAATCTTGTTCAAAGAGGAAAATACTACCCTTAACTGCTTTTAGAATTTTTATTTGAAATATCTTTCTTTTCTTTTTCTTTATTGCTTTCATTTACTAAAACCTTTTCTACGAAAGAGAAAGACGCAAGGGGGGGGGGGCAGGATGACATCTCATCGACTTTGATCTGACGCCAAATGAACGCCATCAAGAAAATATGGAAAATCAGCAGATGGTTTCATTTCGCATTCTTTTGTAAAGGAAGTTATGCTTCGAACCAATCATTTTAGTTTGAGAGTACACTTATTAATTCCTTTAGATTGCTCGTTAGTTTCGTAAGTTTATTTAATGGGCCTCAAAATACTTAAATTAGTTAAATTCTAGTTTGAATAATCATCCACTAAATGATTCCTTATTCTGCATTTATCTATACAATAATGAATTGTTGCAAATATATAATTCAGCGAGTGGTCTTCATTCATGTTGTTATAGCAAAATATATCAGTGATGGAATAATGATTTCTAAAGCCCTTTGTATTACTGTTTGTGTTAAATTATTCAAAAGCAAACAGTTGTAGAGTTATAAGTGATATGAAAAGTAATTAATTAAAAGATTCAGAAACTGAATAACAGCTTACAATAGAAATGGCATTTTCATAAACAATACTTATACATATCGCCAGAATCAGTTATGCAGCTACTACAGTTTAAAAAAATTCATAAACTTTGATGAAGAAGCCTTAAATGCTATAGAATTAAACCAAACGTTTAAAGTGAATGACACTGAGATGGATAAATGCACTTAACTCAAACTGTAACAGATAAGGAACTAAGCCGCCATTGAAACAAAGCCAGCTATATAATTTTCTTTTTCTTTGGATTTTATATTTAATCTTCTTTTTAACTAATATTTCTGCAGTAAATTTGTAAATTAAAAAAAATGTTTTAAGGCTAAATTAAGACAATTTATAAGATTATTTTTTGCTTAACAACAAAACAACGCTGCTATATAATTTTCCCTTTCTTTGGATTTTATCTTTGATCTTCTTTTTAACTAATACTCTATAATAAATTTATGAGTTCTTAAAAGATATTTTAAAACTAATTTTTTGCAATTTTTGATATTTTTTGCTTATCAATGGCATTATATTTCAAACTGTTTCGTACAAATACTTATTGTTAATAAAACAAACATTATGAATAAAATTTAGTTTTTTTTTAAATTAAAAATTTAAAAAAAAATACAGAAAAGGCATGAAATGGTAGAACATCATCGAAGAAGCTGAATTTTGGATTTGCTGATACACTGAAATTCTTCAAACAATGACAGTAAATTTCCGTTGTTCTTATGATTGTACGAGTGAAAATTACAGTAGTGTAAGTTTGTCCTCTTCTTTAAATTTTAATTTAAAATAAAAAACCATTGCATGATTTCATTTGAATCTTTATATTAAATTCGAATAAAAGAGACTTAAAAATGACAATATTAAAATACTTTTTTCTTCGATTGATGATACAATGCTATTTTAGATGCCTCAATTTCTTAAAAACAAAGGAAATGTGACTTACACCACTGTAGATGTAACCGTCTATTTTATATAATTTGTAATAGCATTTGGAATGATGTACATTAAACAAAGTTTAATATTACATCATTAGGAAAAGCGAAAGTAGAAAGAAAATCTAGGAAAAAGGGAAAATGCAAGCATTCGTAGAATGAAGGTAATTAAAAAATAACAATCCCTTAATTATTGTAATAAAAATGTTTTCATAATTTGAGCATTGTTTATTGCTGAATCAATAACTACACACCACAAAGAAAGGCCAATTTTCAAAGTAAATCTTGGAGACGAAACTATTGTATATTCTGAGATATATTCGTGTTTTTATAAAAATGCCCAATGAATAGTTAGTTATAAGATTAGTTTCCCATTTCCATTTTTTCTCGCTTTTAAGCGTTTAAGCTACTGATATTTTGAATTAATGTACGACAAAATTTTTATAATATTTCAACTATTGTTCGTTTAATGTTTAACTCAAACTTGTTTAAAATCCTACAATTTTATTTCATCCTTTTTACAAGATTTTTTTTCTATATTTTTATTCTTTTGAAATACTATTTATTAAACTAAATACATATGCATAAGAAATAAGTTCTATGAATTTTTTGTAATTATGTTTAAAAAATATCAGTAGCTTATCTTCAATTAAATCAAAAAATTTATTCGTAATTTCATGATAACAATTCATGATAACAATAAATTCACACCAAAGAAGTCATTTCCGTCCAGCTTAGATTAGCGATAAATTGAATTTTTAAGAAATTTCATAATCATTAGAATTTTTCAAACTTCCGTGTCGCAGAGAAATATGGAGGAAGCTAGTAAAATTTGATTCCAAGTGGTTTTCTCAAATTATGAGATAGTAATTTCTTAATGCAAGGTTTATTTGATCCATGGTGTTGTGGCGCATTAGAAGAAATTTTTAACCCAATTTGAAAAATTATGGTAACATGCAATGATGCTCAAGGAAATAATTTGAAATTTAATTTTTCATTTCTAATGTATTGTAGATTCGAATTTCGTTCTTAAAGACATGATAAGGTAGATTTTAATACATACTTTAAAGGTAGTTTTTGGCATACTTAAGATAGTTTATATTGTGTTTTATAATTTGACATAAGTTGATGTGTAATGCCTTAATTAGGGATGACTTAGTTCTCAGTTTAGTTTAGCTACATTAACGTCCCGTCTTAAAGAAACACGAGGGCTATTTTGGGTTGGACCTAGTAAGGTTGAACCATAGTCAGCAAACTAGAACGACACCTGAGTTAGCGCCCCCCTCTCCAAGCTTCCGCACCACCCAGCGGTATGACGTTCGGTCCTCGCGGGCTTGGCGTGCACCAGGCCCATATACACGATGGCTCTGCAGTGGATTCGTGTCTTAAACCTGAAGCCTCCCGGTTCCGAAACTGAGACCTTAACCACCAGGCCACCGCCTCCCGGGGGGAATTTCAGATTATATAGAAAGAGTCAAATTTGGGAGACTTGATCCTAACAAAGTAATTTCATCGAACAAAGGTTGTTATAAGTACCTTTACGAAATTACTACAGTAGTTGAATATTTACGTCAGCTTCAATCTACCTAGCTGATTAAAGTACTGTGTTTAGTTGGGATTTATTTTTGGTGTGGTAAAATTAATAGACAATATGACAACTCAAACATTCCTGCAGAAATATTGCTATAGCAACCTTAGTCATGATTGTTTACACAATTTTTACTATTTTTGGTTTATAAGTTATGCACGAGAACATTTATTTCAAAATAATAATATGAAAGACAAAAGTATTTCTATTTAGAATGATACCTTCAAATGATCATCTTGGGTCATGTTTCTTTATACTTAAGTAGGACCCTAGATGATTTCATGTAATATATTTACTTCAAATTTAAGTGAAATATTATTCTAGCTTTTCATTCTTAAAAACTGTTTTTTATATTGATAACAACCAAAATATGCGAGAAATATATGAAAAATTAAAACTATGGTCAAGTTTCCCTGCTGGTCTCATATAAATAAAATAGATGAAATACAAGAATCTCTTGCCATATAATTATATTTAATGGTATAAAAAATTAAAAACCTCATAAAAAAGAGTTAAAAAATTTGATCATAGAATATAAGACGTTCGATTGTAAAATTATTTTTCCTAAATATTGATCGGATCTTTACATTCTGCCACTCCCAAACCATTAAAATCAAATATAATGGTTAGAAAGTATTCGTATTTTTTAATGACTTTTAAATTACTTCGACTTCTCTCAATACCTTTCAGATCTACATCATCAAGGATTCTATACGTTTCAGAGAATTACCTGTCGGTCGACTTCAATTTAAAACCGTTACGGCGAAACCCATTTGTAAAATAAGGGCCAACTCCAATCGCGTGTTTCCCGTCTCAGAAAGCGCCATTCCCCTTATTACTGTTTAGAATAATTGTCAACGTCGTCTGCATAAATTCCTGAGAAGTATTTAAGACGCTGCTCCATTAAATTACATTTTCAGAGCCGAACGGTTGTGTTAAAATTGAAGTAATTTTAGAGTCATTTGCCAAGTTTTAGAATGTTATAGTTGTCATTCGGCTCATATACTGACTCGCTGGAATTCTTATGAGGGATGTAATAGTTGTTATTACCAAAGCTAATGTCTAGTCGAAAAATCGATTATGTTTGACGGAATAAATATTTTGGTGGAGGTGCATAAATCTTTACAAACAAATCCTTGGCTTAAAGTTTTCTACAAATTTCAAAATATTGAAGTTCGAGCATGGAAGTTTAGAATAAGGATTACAGAATTACAAGAGCAAAGCAAAGGTTTCTCCCTTATTGTTTCTATTAATAGACTCTTTCTTTGACAGAATTTCTTTGACACGAGTCGTTTTAGGAAAGGAAATATTAGGTATCTTTGAAAAGAATGCGCAGTATTAAGGATTTTATTCCTTCGTTCGTAGTATGAGAATCAAAGCGTCAGCAATTTTAGAGTGCGTTTTAGAAGTAATTAAATGAAAAAGTGGGATTTAGATCAGGAAATAAGAGAATATTTTAGAACAAAGAAACATGAGCAAAGTTAAATAGTGGGAAATTAATCAAGATTTAAATTAGATTAAGGATTATCATTACATATACCTATATTTATTAATGACAAAATTATATTTAATAAATGTTGTAAACGATTTCAATTTACTTTTTTCTTAAAACCGAGATCCTCTCTGTGATTTACATTAAGAACTCGAGAATTATGAGGGTTTAGGAATGGAGATAGTAGTATTAAGAATGTAACTTCTTATATTGTTTGACTTCTAACTTCCCGTTTTCTTACACTGTGGGGTAACATTAAATTTTTCTTCTTCTTGCAAGACGCGAATGTAAAGATGAAACTAGCACAGCCCACTTGACATGTATCACAGAAACATTAACTGATTCCATTCAAAAATCTGCTATTTATCTTCCTATTCTCTTCTTTTCTCTACTTTTAATTGAAAACTTTATTAAATTATTCAATGAAACATTGATAAATATTTAAAATAAATTGAACAAGTAATATAATTTTTTTTTAAATTCAATTCCTGCTTAGGTCAACAAAGAAAATTTTTATTTTAGTTACTTTTTATTAAATAATTATCAAAAAAATTATTAATTATCAAAAAGCTATTGATTTTCGAAAGAATTGAACTCGCACTCATCACCTTCGCGTCAAAAATACTGAAATCCTTGCATTTTACCGATTGAGCTACTGTCTTTTGATTTTAACTTTCATTACAAACTGATAAAGCTCTGTTTAAAGTATTAAAAATGAATTAATTTTAATGACTGAATTAATATTTGAGAAAACTTTATTAACATCAAGTGCCATCCACTACAAGTTTAAAAAAATGTATTTGGACTTGAGTGGATGAATAAAAAGTATTTTATTAGCGATTGAAAATTTGAACAAGATACATAAATATATATAGGGAGAGTGTGAACTAATTGTAGGAATTGAAAAAAAATTAAGTTAAATTCTCAATTTGACTTCTTTTCGGTCTCTTATTTTCAAAGTGATGCTACATGCATATCTGAGAGATTTAATGAAAGCTATAAAATCATTCAAATTTTATTTTAGTTAATACGTCAAAAAATTGGGTTATTATAACATGCGTTTTTCCACGAAGAATTGTCAGTGGTTGTAATCAAATAAAATTGTTTTTATTTGTTTAACTTACTTAACGAGACTGCAATTTGAAGTAAACTATATATAACAGTAATAAAACCATCCATAGTTTTCATATATTCTTCGAACTTGTTAAGGAAATTAATATAAGAAGATGGTTTCAGTAACAAAAAACAACAGCTTGAAACTTAAATAAAATTGAGCTGGAATATTGATGAAATTTTCTCGGTTTAAATTTCATAATATTATTGATCATTATCAAATTTAAATTGCATTTTGGCCTTTTATAATTGCGATCAATGAAATTATGAAAAATGGTGATGATCGTAAAAATGATGCTGTGATTTTTCAAATTAATTCATTGTTAACAAGAAAATCCATTATCAAGCAAAAAATTATGTTTGATTTCTCAAGGCAAAGTCATTTAAAATGAGCATTTAATCTCCGAAAAATAGTAAGTAAAACAAAACTCAGTTAGTTACTCTTATATGATAAATATTTTCCGTTCATACTTACTTTTTAAACATCATATTAGTAGGTAATTAAATTTTAGGATATATTGCACTCTTCACAGCAGAATAAAAAAAGACGAACAAAAGTCTCATAATGATTAAATTAGTGCGCCTTGTGTAGTTGTGTAAATGCCATGGCCTATCCTACATTGAATATTGATGCGTTTCGACATAATTTAAACTATAGTTTATTTTGAAAAATTTAATTATTATTCAATAAAAAGCAATAATTAGATTTTTGGGCCGATGTATGTTTTAACTAAGAAATTGCTGATTTTTAAAAGTTTTAATTAAAAATAAAATTTTAAAATATATGTCTTTAAAGTATATGTCGATTATTTTTCTTGCATTTCTTATTCTTCTTATTATGATCCATTTAAGGTAGGCGATGTCGATTTTTGGCGAAATTAGGAAATTGTTTTATTTAATATTCTTAAAAAGTTTCTTTATAAAGCCGTTCAAATTTTGTTTCTAAGTTTATTTTTGGGGAAATTACATTGTTTTTTTAAATTTATATTTACATACATTTGAATGCTGTTTTACATCTTTAGATACCATTTTCTCAGATTCTTATCTTTGAGCGAATTTTCTAACAAAAAACATCAAAAATTTTCTGTATAATCTGTAGTTCCCGAACTAGATAATAAGTAATCTATCAATTTATAAATATTTTATGGTTGGTTTAGAGCTTCATAATGTGAAGAAAATAGAAAATTTTGTGTCATTTATCCTTCGAACTCCAATATTTAAATAATGGATATAAATACCGATTATTTTTCAGTTCAGGAACTAAATAATATATTTTCTTAAGCTATATGCAAACTTTTAAGTAAATAATTTGATAAGCCTTGATTTTTTGTTTTATATCTTTTTTTTTAACCAAAAAAGAATTTTTTTCCAATTTCTAAAAATACATTTCCCCCTTCACAGGT
The DNA here is from genome assembly GCF_947563725.1 of Argiope bruennichi. Lineage (NCBI taxonomy): Eukaryota > Metazoa > Arthropoda > Arachnida > Araneae > Araneidae > Argiope > Argiope bruennichi. Next base: position 17,930,362 of record NC_079163.1, read on the forward strand.
ATATTTTGATTTCAAAGATACTTTTTTACTTTATTTTTAATGCAAATATTAAAATAATATAACTAGGTTCGAATATTCTTTAAAAAATTCATCCCGAACATAGTAAAATACCTTAACTGCGATGATTTTTAAGCGAATCATAAAAGTATGAAATAAATACACATATAGGGATGTTATTTTCGTATTTATTTACCAAAAAATTTAATCGCACTATATTATTTAGCCAATTTCTTCTTATAAATAATCCTCCTACATTTCTTATTTATATTCTAATTTTAAATTACCAATTTTTTTCCGGTTGTAAAAAGTTAAAGATTAATAATCTAAATCTTTACACATCTCTAGATTCATAGTTTCCTAAAGGCATAGTAAAATGAAAGCTTCTGGTAATTTTTTATATGTTTTTTTATATTTCAAAGAAAACAACAATATCTGAACATTTTTATTTCACAAGAAGTTCTATTAAAAATATGAAAAATAAAGATAGAAGTTATGAAGAAGGTTTATGTTTACTAAGATTACTACTAATATGCGATATTACTTTTAAAGCAATGGCATATGACTAAACTATACAAACTAAAAATAAATACATTTCGAGTGAATAAATGGTCATGACATTTAATATTGAAAAATATCGCAGTAGAGATTTTATTGAAGAAAAATATCATTTTAAACTGCAACGATGCTTTAGTTACTTTTTTTGTCAATATTTTGACCGTAGAGCTGTAGTCTCTTCATCCTAAGGTTGAAATCATAAGCACGAGTTTATGGTATTACCGAAGAACTTCATCTGCAAGAGTCATATCTAGAGTTTCGGTTATAGAGATTTTATAGCTTAGCTGGGTGTTAGTGTTCGAGGATACGCGCCTGTCTTATAACTGTAATAATGCACGTCTGGGCTATAACTGTTGAGAACTTCCCAAGAAGTGGGTTAATGGTGACCTCTTCGGTTCTTCAGACATCAGTTTACAGCGAATTTACGCTTTAGACTCCTCTAAGCATATTAGTGTCTAATATAATCTGTTGTTCACGCTCAATACTTGATAAATCAGATAAATCCATATTTTTAATAAAAATAATGTTGTTCCATATTATACTTGAGCTTTCAGTTTTCTAGGTCACAACTTGAAGCACTACTTGCACCTGTTTTGATAATTTTTAGTGAAAATTTTTCAAAATATGGTTTCTGTTTCCTTTTTTCACGAGTTAAAAAAAATCAAGCATTATTAACTTAAATCCTTCTTTCTGCTTCAGGCCAGTATTTTATTTTATTTTGGTAAGTATACTTCTAAAATAAACTGAAAAAGTTGTTTAAAACATTTTTCATATGACAAAGAGAAATAAAATGAAGCAAATACAAATTATTTTCAGGTGTTTTCTCACTTAGTATTGTTAATGATGCATCTTAAAAAAAATGTGCGCATGTGATGGATTAAAAATATTTTATGGTGTTTCATTGTTTGATTCGGCTTAAATTGGAGGCAAATAACACATTTATCAATGCAGAACATTAAGTGACGCTTCCTACAAATTTACATTTTGCCCTTTTTTTTTTTTTTTTGTACTTGTTACCTTGCATTGCATTTTTTAATCGTATATTTTAAATCATCGCAAAAAAATGATACATTACCTTACATTTTCCCATTTTTGCCTTCAATTATATATTTTATTGTGCATGTGATTACCATATACGAAGTGTTGTAAGGTCGAGTTACTTCCACTCCACAAACTGCCCGAATCTCATACAGAAGGTGAGTCCCATCATTGGTAATGAACATGGGCATTTCATTACTGACCTTTAGAATTTCATCCACAGTTTCGTCCTTCCTGCTGTCGCGATGATGTTCATTGATATCACTCTGGATGCTTAAGTAGTTCGGGTATAACTACGATGTGGTTATTTTAGTGGATATTACAGTAAGTATACAAAAACAGCTGATTATGTCAAGAGTGAATAATGCAAACTAAAATAAAACATGTATCTTTACAGCTTTGAAAACAAGCTCCAAGAATATCAAACAGACGAATTTCAACAATTAGGTTTTTAAACTAATTAATCACACAGTAGATTGCGTTGGGTTCACGTAGAAATAATATAATTTCCTCAGGTTTTTTTTATATAAGCAACTTTTTATAAAGCATAATGTGCTAGGTCAATGAAGAATGGCAGATTTAAATTCGAAAAAATAAAATACATTTATTAAATTGTAAAAAAATAAGTGAAAATATCAATATGGATTATCTTGTTTCAAAATTTCACTAATGATATTTTATCCACTTAACATAACAGACATACTCTTAAGTACAGTAACACTAAGTATTATATAAACCAAAATTTAAAATTATCTTTAAGGTCGACACCACTGCAAATATATTGTGATTGATAAACTCCTATAGATATTCATTTGAGCAGCCTAAAGTTCCCTTGATCATTTCCACTTTTAATCTATAGAATATAGCAGGAAAAACAGAAGAAAACTTCTTATATTTTGACATAAACGCAGACAGTCATATTTATGTTAACATACTATCAAAGAAGTATTAGAAATCTCAGTCAGGGCAGGGCGGAGTTTCAAAACATATCCTGAGGGTCGCCAAATTTCATTGTCTTCAAATTTTTATATCGGAGAAACTTTCAAGACAACCGATCACATGGTTCCTTTGAAATGAAAACTGACTTGATAAATGATTTGACTGACTTTGCCTTGAAAACAATCTCTTCAGTCAGGAATATCCGCATTGGACGGCGATCTCCATATGTGAAGACGTGGGAACATCAAGACACCAGCTGGCGGACAGCCACACGGTTCTTCGGACATCCAAATTATCAACAAGGATGTTGTCTCAACTGCAGTCCGTGTATCTCTTCAGTGTAAGATTCAACTAATCTTTCGGCGCGTTTCTAGGTCCAAGGACTAGCTACATCTCTCCAGCCTGGAGTCTGTAACCGTACCATATTTATACCCAAAATCTCTCTTAACCCCGCACCATGGAATAGGCAAGACATAATCTTTGAAACCGGTCATGGCTCATTCCTTTCACACGTCAAGCAATTTCATATCAAATATTCTGAACAATGTAGCTGTAGGTAAGTGGGCTTATGATCTCGAACGAATCTGACGGAGCAACGTGATGATAAGCAAAATATCTAAAACCAAAACTAGAAATCTTGTGTAGCTTCTGCAAGATAACGAAGATCTGATTTCCCCAGACATAATAACAGAATAATTTGTTTCATCGACTTTCTCAATCAAACCCTTTTCCAATGTTTTTAAAATCAAAATCCATAAATTTATATCCCACTAAACACTTATAGTTGTATTATATTGTACATGGTAGTTGCTATGTTATTTTGTGTTCTGTATGTAAACTTTAACATGCATTTTTCCCTCAATAAAACTTTTAACAAATACCTATTCAACTGACAAGGAATTCCAGTGATTCCAAGTTCGGGATATTCTGTGATGAAAAATATATATATATATATATATATATATATATATGCAAAACCTGACATATCGGCCGTCGAAGTTGTCACCTAGTTTGTGTCGTCTCGGCAGTCTCTGAAAATCATGGAAAATACTAATCTCTCTCTTGAGAGTCACGCACGGGCTTTAAAAACTTCAAAATCTATCAAAAATAGCTCGAATCTCACTTGTCAAAAAAAAAAATATCTTTTAATCTTACTGAAAATCATATTGGGCCATGTATTCCTAAACCGGAGTCTTTTTTAATCAATTACAGCTTGTCAATTTAAAACTCACACTCGCAAGATGCAGGTGTCCAAAGGGTCAACGATCAAATTTTAAAGACGAGAAAGTATCTCAAACTCAAAACTAAACAGCGGGGGCTCAAAGTAAAGAGTGACCTCATAAAAGGATCTCCCAGAAATTGGAGTCTTCATCGGAAGCAGATCCATTAAGAGATTACAGTAGCAAAACTGACCTTTTACACACAGTAAGAATTCAAAGGTTAAAAGGAGAGAATATATCACACTTGTGGCTGTGCGTAGGATGAGGGAGCAACCCTATTCTCTTTCGTATTTTTAGGTTACAACAACAGCATTAACTATTTATTTTAAAACGTTCAAAAAAGAAATACATAAGTAGGGTTTGAAAGTGAAAGAATTAAAAAAAAAATTCTTATCTAAATATAAATTTTACAAAAAAGCACAAAATAAGTATTGAATAATAAAAATGTATTAAAGTGATTTTAGTCAAATAAAAATCAATTTCAGTTATAATATTTCAAAACAACGCCTTCAATCTGCAACTCGTATTAAAAATTTAATAAAGATCGAGTTCGGAAAAAAATGAAAATAGTAGAAGAAATTAAATTTTATTTTCTTTGCGATTTTTTAGTTTCTTTCTTTCGTAGTATTTTGCAGAAGAAGGTAAGAATATTTAGTCTCTCTCCTATAAAACTGTATTATAATCCATTTCACACAATACAGTTTTACGAAATTTTTATAGATTTACTGTTACGGAATAGAGTAGATTTACTTTTTTATAAAAATATAAATTATGAGTTCTGAGATTTGAGTGTATCTGTACTTCCCATTGACCAACCACATATGAAGAACTTATTTTTTTTATTTTCTACTTGGAGGTAAAATAAATGCACTGTACTTTGAGTTAATTCAAATTCTTCTCTTTTTAAGAAATCCGAAAGATGTGGATTTCTTTTGTGCCTAATAAAAAGATATAGTCTAATACGTGAATGAGTAAAAATACGAATCTCTCGCTCATTTAAAATTTCTTAAGCATTCATGAATGAACTGCCATTTATGAATAAATTGCATGAATTAAATTCAAAAGTTCCCTTATATAGTCATCTTATAGAGGAAGGATTAATATTCCAACACCATTCTTCATTGCAGGACAAATGTTCATTGGCTTCCATTTCTTTTTCCTGTCAATTCCTTTGTCCATGATATTATTTAACCTTCTATTTAGCTGACAAATTCTATTTGGAGCATTTAAGATTATTTCAATCTATAGTTGTTTATAATGGCTCTTGCCATGGACAAGGAGCGTCTCTTGTTTTAGTAGCGCCAACTAGGGCCAAGAGTACGTCTTAGCTACTCACGCATCACATTCTCTTGCTCAACCCCTTTTTACAGAGTGGCACATTCACACATTTCACAGATAGAACAGATAGAACAGATACACAGATAGACAGAACAACCATGCCCGAACGGGGACTTGAACCCAGGACACGGGGAAGAAGCGCTACCCCCATGCCAGGACGGCGGCATTTCAATCTATATAAGAATGTAAAGGATACCTTGAATACTTCAGAATTCCCAACTATTTTCTATCCTTTTTAATTCATTTCTTCTTAACTGTATATTTAAATACAAGCAATACAAAAGTCAAAATGGATTGAATCACCAATAAAAAATAGTGCTATGTATTTAAAGCTGTGTATGTTCAAACTGAAAATAATTTGACAGCATGATTATAACGACTGCAGAGGAATACTTATAGACTAAAAATCATGAAGTTCTTCCATATTTTATTTACTGAATATCGGGAGATAATCAGATATCGAAACTTTGGAATGATATAGGTAGTTCGTTTATGTTATTTCGAACTTGTGCTTTAGGAGGCCGGTCAAATTTCATTTTCATTAAAATTTAAAATTGTAACAATTTTTTCTTTTGTGAAAACTGTGTTATTAGAATGGTACACTTTCAAATCTCTAGATAACCGACCATTGGGATAACACAATTAATTCGTTCTGTCTTATTTCGAAGCGGTATTTTTCATGTTTTGGAAAAAACTAATATTATATATCTATGATAGATTTTACTCTACATTATATGAAAATTTTTTAGCAAATTTTCAGATGTGTTCATTGTATGTTGTATGTTGCGACTTATGGCACTTTGCAAGCCCGCTGACAGTTAGTTATCTGTCAGCGATTTAAGCCCAATGAGCGTCTCTTGTTTTTTCAGTAGAGCCAACTAGGGCCAAGAGTACGACTTAGCTACTTCAGGCGTCACATTCACTTGCACAACCCCCTTTTTACAAGGGGGAACATTCACACATTTCACCGATAGAACACAGATGAAGAACAACCATACCCGAACCGGGACGCCCAGATCACGGGGAAGGCGCGCTACCCTTATGCAGGACGCCAGCGGTTCATTGCAATTACAACTAAACTTAAATCTCTTGTAATATAAAGGAAAAAAATATTAATACAAAAAGAAATCAATAATAATGCCGTTTCTATTAAGAAGTAAAATACTAATCACACATTATCAAGTCACCTTTAACACAAACACAATTCTATTTTACTCATAATTACTTATAATTCTGGTAAATAATCGGGTAAAATATATGTGTACCTTCTTGCGTGATTATAATAGAGAAATGAAATAGGGATATCCATAGGTAAAATACTTTAAATTACGAGCTTAGGAGAGAATATTAAAAGTTAATATACATTGTTCAGAATCTTAGTGCGTTGCTAGAGTTTTGGAACAAGTAACAGATTTTGTTTGGCAGCTCATGGTATATTATCGGTCTAGTAATTGTTACAGGAAAATTACATCGTTAGACATATTTATCGAAGGGAATTTTAAGGAGAGACAGTTTAATTGTATATACTGTCTAATTATTTGATTGCATTAACTAGAAAACACACATTATTAACTAATCACAGCAGAATTTACGGAAATTAACTGCTGTATCATTTGCCTGCAGCAAAGTAAATACACAAAGTCTATGCGAATTATATTTTAATGTGATATTAATTCGTGAATAAATTCGCTGAGAGTTGAAAGTATGAGAAATAATTCATATTATAAATCGTGTTCAATAATCACATAGAATCCTGTACGATATAATAACACCATGAACATGAATCATGCATAAGTTTTCAGAAATTTAAACATTAATTTACCTCTCTTTTTTACTAGAACCTTTTGTTTAACTTGTATTATTTCATATTTCTAAAAATAGAATTTTGCAATCGTTTTATCCCTCACTCAGATGCTAAAGTTTTGGAAATTTGGTTATTTTGCATTATCTGAATGAAAATACTCTAAATTAATAATTTCATAACTAAATTATCAGTTAATAGAATAAATTAATTTTGACTTTATACGAGTGGCGCTAACTGGTGGTGGATTTGAGAAACAACTGATTTCATAATGAATGATAATAAATTATAAATTTAACATTAAAAAATAGTAAATAATTTAAATAAAAAATTTCTATTTTTATTCCATTAATTAAAATAAGTTGGTAAAAACATTTTTAAATTAATGTGAGCACTCACAGCCCTTATTATATTTTATGCGTTTATACGGATGCCCAGGAATATCATCAGAGTTATGTAAAATAACCCTAAACTGGCTACTCCGAACCGCGGTAAGACACACGGAAAAATTTGAATAACTGAACCGGAATACTGGTGGGAACTGTGGTTGAGTCCTAAGGGCCATCACCGGCCACGGTACAACCCTTCTCTAAGGAAGTACGTCCCGTCATTGATAAGAGGAGCCAGATCACCACCTTTTTATGTACCCACAAGGGTGGCGAGAACCAACCACCATGCGGGAAGCTTCTCATCTTCAATTACGAGGTGCCCCTAGTGAGACGTTATGTAAAATAATAAATTAAAGAATCATGATGTTTGTATTCTTACATTCCAGCGGTTCCAATGTGAAATTCTTTTTTTTTCATACTGGATAATTAATCAGCAATAAGCTCTACTTGATATTTTTAAGATACAAGTGAAGCTTACTCAGACATAATTCTAAAATAAAAAAAAATTACAAATTACGAATGATTTGCTTGAAGATGAAAAGAAATTGTGAAATGTATTAATTTTTTTCAATAAATATTTCAATCTAATACCTGCTATTCTCCTTTCTTAATGGCGGTGAAAGAAAAATACCTTTGCAGGAAGTTCAATTTCAGCCTTTCATTCCATATTAAATCAATGGAAGAAACCCGTAAATACTGATAAACGAACGAAGAAAAAAATAAAAGTCATCGAAGAATTGTCTTGCTGAAGAAGCAGAAAAAAATTTCTATCTTTAGGGGAATAAATCCCCATGTGACATCATTTTTCTTAGATGCGATATCATGTTACAAAGATTGCTGAGCATCTGTAAGACGAATGAGGAAGAATGATGGGAAAGGCAAAAGAAAGGTACTCTTCTGGAAAAATGTGAATTTTTGCTCGTCTTTCCGAAGTTGAAATGATGACGTTCAGGTCGTGTGACAGAATAAACATACTTATCTCAAGAAGTAGTGCATGTTTTAAATGCTTTTACTGAACTTCACATGTTTCATGTTTGGAAAGATGAAATTTTATAATCGAGTTTACTCACTTCCTCATATACTAGAGTGTAGACATTTATAGTATATATTGGTACTAGATAATAGTTGGTATTTTTTATTATTTTAGAGATCTAAATTATTATTTAATAAATTAATTTGACTAAAAATTCATTTCACATAAGTGCTGACATCTGGAATTCAATTTCCGAAAGATTAATTTTTAGATTCCATAATATTTATCATAATAATTCATGAAAAATATTAAAAATTAAAAAGTTGAAAACGATAATTAAATATTTTAACCACGTTTTTTTAAAATATAGTACAAAATAAGACATAAAAGACTTTACCGAAAATTTGAGAATATAATAAGGAAATTCAGGGTCAATGAAAGCACGAGGAATAAATTCCGAATACTCATTAAAAGTTGAATTGTATTTAAAAAATGTGATCAAAATTTCAGTTTACTTACAGTATTTCTATCAGAATAACTATATTTTATAATTTTTGCTTTAAAGTTCATATTTTGATAAAAATTATTAGAATTTAAAAAATGAGAATATTGGAAGAGGGTAAGAAATAAAATTTCTTTTCTTACAATAAAAAGACAATCAATGCCAAACTAGAATATATAATATAGCATAATATTAAATATATGGATGTACCAATTAGGATATTTAGTTTTAGGAATTAAGAATATTAGAAGTTAATATTTTTCAAGAAAAAAATTTACATAATTGGTTAGTTTATGGACACATATGCTTGAATGCATATGCGTCCATATTTATATGTTCAATATAAACACATATGTTTCAATGCATATATACCAAGTAAGCATTAATTAACTTTATTAAGAATACTTTTCTCTATCTTCCTATTCTCATTTCTTTTACCTATTTTTCAGCCTCTGTACTTTTAATTAAAACTTTTACAAAATGAAATATTAACAGACCTTTAAAATATGAAATGTGATCCTTATTAGAAATTCCTATGTCCAAAATGCAATATTTTCGATTTTGTAGGAAGTTTTAAACCAAAATTCGCTTGTAGTATATATCAAAATTTATCAGAATGTTAATTTCTTCAAATATATACAATTCTTCGACTAGATATTATCTTTGGTAGCAGAAATTATTACACCCCCCCCCATAAGAATATTTCCAGTGAGTCAATATATGAGCTGTGACATTTTACAAACTTGGGACATTACGTAAAAAGTAATTTTTGATTTTAACTCAAAGGATCGATATTGAAAATATATTGTACTGGTTAAAAGTCTTAAATGTTTCTTAAGAATTTACGCTGGCTAAGTAGATAATTATTCTAAATGATAATAAGGTGAACGCTGCTTTCTAAAATGAGAAACAGTTTGACCTTGTTTCACGAACAGTTTGTGTCGTAACGCCTTAAATGGAATGCTATCTACAGAAACTTTTATGAATAATCCCGACCCCTTGACGATGTAGTTATAAAATATCGAAAATGTTAATGAAGCCTAGCCTAAAATTGTTTTTTCATGAAAAAATAATAAAAAATTCTAAATATTACGTTTTCTAGCTGTAGCTTTAGGCTTGGGTTTTATAGTTAGGAAGTAGATTAATGAAAAGATATGCTGAATTAATGAATATGAAATAAGTACATTTGACATGAAGTAATTAAATTATTATAAATGACGAATTATTTAATATGAAATAAATACATTCTATGAAATTACCTAGGATGTATCTTGATAATTGTAACAAAATTGTAAAGTAATTTAGGTTACTTGAGTCACTTATTAGCAACAATTTAAATTGTTTATAGATAAAGCCTTGAAGCACTAAAGCCTTTCTCCCGATTTCTATACTATAAAATGGCACCCAAGAGAACCTATTTTTCAGTGAAAGTTTGTCTGATAGATAACTGCTCTCAGTCAATCGTGCGTTTTGGGCTTTTATGATTTAGCGCATATTCTAGTTACTGTATTTTCAAATCGATATTTTTAAATCAACAATAATTTTCAAACACGAATTATATGAAATGTAAATTTAGGATTTAAATGTTTAATAATAATTTGCAATTGTACCAGAAATTGAAAATGGTGAATTGCAAAATGACTCCAGAAATATTTCAACCACGACCACAGTTATTACGATATTGCTTAGTATTAATAAGAGCAATTTATTTCCTATATCAATCATGATCTAATTAATGTTATTGTTAGTTAAAAATTCACTTCACATTTTCATTACTTTTTATATATTGATGCAGTATACATTTTATATTTTGATGAAAGATGTTTAAATTTTTCATTTAAAAAGTTTATTTATCCATTCCTTGTGATCCTTTTGAAGTGATAATCAAGGAGAACAAGGATTTTGCTTTATAAACTTGAACCAGATTTAGACAATGGCGACACCTTAGTTGGCATGCCAACCACCGCATTCGCATTTCACATTAAACATTACAGTGTTTGAGACACTATCAGATATGCACTTGTTAGAGTCAAAAGCGGAGTGAAAGTGTAACGGAACTAAGAATAGAATTTTCAAAACAGTTCTTCTGATAGATATTTGATAAGGATAGCAAACTCACATTTCTTTTGACTTTCAAACCGAAATTTTTTCGTCATGAGTCGTTGCCATTCAGAATTCAAATTTGGAGCAGGAAAAAAATACCAACTATTTGATCTGTTATGTGCGACATTTGCATATTTATGATAGATAAATTCCACTAATAAGGGGGTTAGAATTTTAAACAAATTTCAATTGCTGAATCTTCAAAATTATCAACCAAATTCAGTTTAAAATAAAAGTATAATCCTTCCAAGATACATGAAATATTTTTGTTGATAATGACTGTGTCGAAAAATCTGATATCTCAGCGTAATTTTATTACTTTTCGAAAATAAAGGCATTTTTTTTCTTCAAAATTTCAATTTGGATATTAATGAGTTTGATGAATATAGTTTTTAAAGGGATACTTCATTAGCATACTAAAAATATACTTGCTCATTTTATGAAATACATCACTGATTTTACCAAATCAGCAAGCAAATTCAAAGCCAAAAATCAGAAGTATTCTATCAAAGATATGAGAAACGACCTAATTAAATTTCCAAGTTTTGAGAAATTTTCAAGACAACACTCGTTTTTTCGGAAGTCTGTTTCCAATTTAATGTTACGCGTTTCAAATTCTATGTAAATGTACTTCTTTAATTTCGGTTTAATGTCAAAGAGAAAGTTTTAAAGGATAAAATAATAATTCACTAAGGTTGAAAAGTTTCACACATATTTTATGATTTATTATTTACAAGTCGTCATCCTATTCCCTTACTTTTCCTAATTAGATCTACCCTTTCATATGAAATTTCTTTTGGCTGCTACATTTTGTAGTCGATTTCCTACTACTTTTCCTCATTTGGTAGAAAGCATTTATGGGCTCATTAAAAATATTCCTAAATTCCATGTGAAATCACAAATAGCTAATATTTTTATACTTTACCGTCAATTAAACCTGAAGTAAATTCCTTTAATTTCATCAATTAAACATTTTTGAATTAATATGAATATTTTTTATAAAAGTTTATTTTTTTTATAATTACAAAATGTTTAGAAACATACAGGGAAAATAAAAATCTGATAAAATTCACAAATGTTTGAGGTTTCTTTATTTGTTCAGCATTTTAATTCATTTATAGTTGAGGTTCATGTTTTTTGTAATCAAATTTCCTGGAAATGATAAATTTAAACCACTTATTTTAGTCTGAAAGTCTTTAATTTTTTTTTCTTATTAGATGCTAAAACTTACAATAGCATAAATGAAGATCTCAGTTACAACTTTGGACTTACAGGATTAAGAAAAATTTGAAAAATGATTATAAAATGTTAAAATATTCAATTTGTGAACTGGCATTTATTTTTCAAAAACTAGCGTTATAAAAATATAGTTATGGTAGTTGGAAGTTAGAAAATCTTTTACTGAGTAAAGAAATTATTATTTTATTCGTGGTGATTCATACTTTACAATTAATTTGTGGAATATTACATTATTGAATTCATTATTAATAATTGTATTCATTATTAATAATTGTTTTGTAATTGTATTCATTATTAATAATTGTTTTGTTATTGTATTCATTATTAATAATTGTATTTGTAATTGTATTCATTATTAATAATTGTTTTGTTATTGAATTCATTATTAATAATTGCATTTGTAATTGTATTCATTATTAATAATTGTTTTGTAATTGTATTCATTATTAATAATTGTATTTGTAATTGTATTCATTATTAATAATTGTATTTGTAATTGTATTCATTATTAATTTTTTTATTAGTCATATATTAAAGAATCTTCCTGAAATGGATTTTACCTGAGATTTCTCATTTCAGCATTTTATGCTAAATAAATTTTATTCTCTAAAATTCTTGAAACTGTTCTCTGAATACATGATGACAGCACATTCTGCCAACCTATCAGAGAAGACACAGGATCATGCGTTTTATTTGGTTCAAAAGCAATAATAATGTTGATTTAATTTTAAAAATCGGAATTCTGTAAAATAGAAAATATCTCACAAATTAGGAAAAAAAAAAAAATGAAAATGCTTTTCCAAGGAATGCGTGGATTAATAAAACATATCAGTGGCAACACATTGCCACTGATTTTGATTATATAGATATTTTTGAAAAGTCATTTGAGATAGTTCAGATACGACTAAAAGTGTTTTTTTTTAAAAATAAAATAAAATAATGTCGATTTTTCAAAGCATATTGATTACAATTTTCAAAGAAATGACAATGAAATAAAATGATTCTTTTAAAACATATAAAACCTCCTTTGCAATTAAAATGGCTATGACTTAGTTCACTTGGTAGAAACATATTCTTTTGTTGAGTGTAGTTAAAAAATTAAAATTGGTTTCAACGGGTCAGATATTTCGGTTATAATTTTATTAAGAACCGGGATTAAAAGAAATCAAGTTCTTTAAAAATGATTACGATCATAGGAAATATAATAAAAGCGTTTTATTTGCAATTGTCTTTGCCATTTAAAAGATTATTATTAGCTCCGTTAATAAAGAAGTGAATTTCAAAATTCTAAAACTCCCCAGGGTTAAATACCTCAAGCAATAATTTATGTAGTAATTTTGTGGATCGTAATGAGCATACTCTTAAGTTAATGATTGGCTATTAATAAAACTGGCTAAACGAGTTTTAAAGCGCCATCGTTCAATAAATTTCTATTAGTTTTAATTCTCAAGAATATGTAAGCCTAATCACAATTTATCAGAGGTTTTAGATTATTTATCGTAAAAGGAAAATGAAAGCTATTACTCTGATATTTGGTAAGGTTTTTTTCAGAAGGGATCTTTTCATCATCATCTAATAACTGTCAACAAAAGTAAAAAGCAACCATCATTTCAAAAATAATCTTTTAGTAACCCAGTGTGGCAGCTGTCTTTTCTCATTAATTATGCTGATATTTTATTTCAATATAATCAGTGTAATGCTTCGATTGAGTTTCAGGACCAGAATGTTTAAACATTCCGTATTTATATTTAATATCCAGTAATAATGTTTTTTTTAGAAATAAAATGCCTAAAAAGTTTATTTATTTTTTAAAATAATTTTAAAAACTTTTATTAGAAACCTAGAATGCAGAATATTTAATTTAAATTTTTTTTTAACTTTTTAGTCGCTAATTTATAATTCATTATCATAAATTTTATGTAATCAAGAAGTCAATTTTCATCAAATATACTATTATGTCTCGCCATTAATGAGGAATTCAAAATGAATTAAATTAAATGAATAATTTGTAATTTATATCTTAAATATTGAAAAAAACATATTGCCAACAAGAATATATAGGTGTATAAAATTTTAAAACTCCTGAAACTCATGAAGTGAATGTAAAATCTAATAAATTCTGTTTTCACAGACATGAAGCAAATAAAGTTAGTAAAAGTGAATCAAAACAAAAACTTTTCTTATTCTTATTTCAACTTTCTTATTTCTTATTTCAAATCGACAGGAAAAGTTCTTTCAGAATGCTTTGTGTGTCTACTAAGAGTTAGTAGAAGGAAAGAGAAAAACTCTCACTTCCATTGCGTGATAGATTAAATGAGATTTAATGCTTAATCCTAAAATCCACAAAGAAAATTAGATAGATAACCACGAAAATTCTACAGAACTTATCTTATCTTATCTTATTGAAGATTTTCAGCTTTTTCCAAATGGAAAAATGCAATGGATGGATACTCATTTTCCTGAGATCATTATTTCAAACACAAATTTTCCAAAATCAGAGCAAGCAATTTTCTAATAACTGATTGCTTCGAATTAAAATCAAAATTTTATAGATTCTGATGGACATTTATAAATATTCTATTATCTTGTTAACAATGTTTTAGATTTGATTGGCACAGTCTAACTAACGAAAGATGTATATGTATATATAATTCCTAGCACACTTTAGATGTAAATATACAATAATATTAAAAGTAAACAATAAAGGGCTGGGATTTTATGAACTAAAAAGCTAAATGAGCATTTCAAAACAAATGATTAAAAACGTTTCGAAACGAATAATAATCTACGAATAGAAAAACAAGCACATTTCCAAACACAAGAATAAAAAAATAAAATAAAATGCTGAACGAAGATAACAGAAATAGCTTTGAATTTCCCATTAAAAAATGAATATAATAAAAATATTAAAAATTACATAATGAAAAATGTAGAACTCAGATCATTGATATTAGCTACAATCCAGCATAAAAAAAATAAAACGTGAAGGTTTCAATTGCATAACTAATTTTTAATCATGGTTAATTTTATTTGCATACAATACACACACGCACTTATATATTGTCTGGACGCCAAAACAAAACAAAAAGAAGTTAAAATTTCCGTTTAACTTTCGAGATATTTGTAAACTCCGCTCAGGGGTTACAGACGGCGTTGGACATTTATATATGTTGAAAACTGGACTGGCTCCTACGTGTTTCATTACTTTCACTTAGTTATTATAGTTTTTTGAAACAATGAGCAATGATATAATTCAGTACAAACATGACTGCTGAACTGCCATGAGTCATTATAAATACATTAACGTATGCATTTTCATATAGTTGATAAAATAAAATAAATCATTAGCATGTTGATTAAGTTAAAAATCTATCGAAGTTTCAAATTAAATAGACCAGCGTCTTAAACGAGGGGCCTCGGCCGCTATATTTATAAATCTGCAGCTAATAAAAATACATATGCTAGTCAAAACGGTTAACATTTTTTTGTTAAATGTCGTTCAAAAAATATTGGGAGTGTTCTCACTTGTGTATATGTGTATAGTATAATGCAATTACTCTATATTTCGTACTACAATAAAAGAAATCGAGTATGCATCTGGGAAATTCTTCCCTTTGTCGACTGGATCCAAAATTTCACCCCGTCATAGAATTCAGATATTCAGGATGCATCGAATTTATTTTATCAAATGTAAGTTTTTGAGTTATTCACATACCAGACGTAGACAGACAGACTGACAAATTCCAACTCACAGATTTTGAGAGAAATATGCGGTTTTGATTTTAATATGCCACACAAAATCTAATCCTTCAAGTCTACTGCGTTTGGAGTTATTTATCTTTTTCACATACAGATAGACACCTAAGAATTATAGTTTGTGCATGCTTTTCGAAATCCAAAAATATCTGAAGCGTAAAGATTCATCAAAATGCCAAGGTTGAATTTGTTTTATAATTACAATATTTTCTTACTCAATACATTACATGCGAGAAAATAACTAAATTTTATAATACTTCTTTTAAGTAGAAATTCCTTTATGATTTCCATCATTAATTAGCCCTTTTAAGAAACTACAAACCATAAAATTAAAGCAATAATCACGAAACTAACTTAAAAAGTAAATATTTCCTGAATCGAAAACTATTAAAAAGAAGATTCATTATATACAGAGCCCTCCAATGTTGCTACATCTAAAACACAAATGAAATTAAATAAATTAGAAATAAATATTAAGCTTTTTAAATTATTTTTACATTTTAAACTTAATATTTACTTCTGATTTAATAAGTCCTTTTAAAGAAATCTCCATCATTTTCAAGCACGCTAGAAAATTCACAATTTAAATTTCAGAAAGTTATTCTAAATTTTCAAAAAGTATTTATTAAAAAGCTACTAAAGATGCTATTTTTAAAAATATTTATAAAGAAAATGAAAGTCCGTTACAGAAGAATTTATTCGTTTTAAATATTCCCAAGTCCATTCATATCTCTCAAAGAGTTTTTTAAAAAAATATTTTCTGTATCAGTAATTTTATATAAACAAAGATAAATTCTTCATCTTATTTTAAAAATTATGGCAAGGAAAAGTTTTTATTAAAAAAAATCATTCATTCAAAATAAGGAACTTCTTTTCATTAATAGTCTTTTTATTTTGCCAGTTAAATTCTTAAGGCTTTTAAGGAATTTAAAAGCTCCTTTTGTATTTTCAAATTCTGAAAGGGAATCTTTTTTTAAGCGAATTCCTTAAATCAGTGTTTCAAATACTTTCCCGACTCAGTTATTTTACGGACAGCTAAAAAAAGAATCAAAAAGTAAAAGTCCTTATTAGTTGAATATTTATCTATTCTAGAATGAAAAGGATAAAAATGATTATTTTTTCATTTATGAATAATTATAAAGAAATAAATGCAAATTATTATTCAAGCAAAGCAAAGCAAAGCAACTGAATTTCGGAATTTATTAACCCTTTCAGGCCTAAATTTTTACTATAATTTATTTAATGCAATGCTATTGAAAACCTTTCAGACTTAAAATAATAAATTAATATCTTTAGTTTTTCGTATGCGTAATATGAAAGGGAAAGTATTGAAATTATATTTAAAAAAAATGAAGAAATGTGGAGTTTTAGTATTTCTTCGTTCCTAAAAAATTACTGGAACTCCACGTTTTAGACTATAAAAAATGCATTAAGATATACATATGAATTTTAATATTTCTAGTACATTAAAATTGTAGATTTATACTAAATTTTGGAACTGCCACTAACCCATTCACTGCCATTTACGAGATCTCCAGTGGAAAACTGTTGTAAAATTAGGCGTCTGAAAATTTCTATTGAAATGAATGGATTAAAGGGTAGATTATCGGTTCGCTTGTCTCTCGCGTATGTATAAACGACACAAAATCGCAACAAGTTAGATAGTTGAATTTTAGTATTTGATTTTTACATTAAAATAATAGAACTAATTTTTTCTAACTTTCGATAAAATTCTATCAAATGTTTATCTGTTCATTTGTCTTTATATGTGCATAGGATCACGATAAGCTGAAAACACAACAAATGATAAAAAATAAAAAAATAAAAAATGGTGAGCAAATTTTGACATTAAAATTGTAGATATGTTCTAAATTTATGAACTGCCATTAAAGGGTAGATTATCGATTCGCTTGTTTTCTGCGCATGCATAAACACCATAAAACCGAACAAGCTAGATAGTTGAATTTTGTATTTGATTTTTATATTAAAATAATAGAACGTTTGTCTAACTTTCATCAAAATTCCATCAAATGTTGGGATATCTGTTCATTTGTCTTTTCATGTGCAAAGGATTATGATAACTTGAAAACACAACAAATGATAATAAAATAAAATAAAATAAATAAAAAATTGGTGTGCGAATTTTGAGAATAAAAATTTTAGATCTGTTCACAATTTCGGAACTGTCATTAAAGGGTAGATTATCGATTCGCTTGTCCACCACGAACACGGAACAAGCTAAATGGGTGAATTTTAGTATTTAGTTTTTACATTAAAATAATAGAACTTTTTTCTTAACTTTCGACAAAATTCCATCAAAAGTTTGACAATCCGTTCGTTTGTCTTTTCATTTGATAAGTTGAAAGCATAAGAAATTATAAAAAAAATAATAAAAAAACCCTGGTGTGTGTTTAATTACATTAATGTCCCGTTTTAAAGCAACACTAGGACGGACCTCGTAATTTTGAACCGCAGTCAGATGACGATTACGGCACCTGAGCTTACAGCCCCCTCTCCACACCACACCACACCAGCGAGAGGACGTTTGGCCAGGACGGATTTAACTTGCCTCATACCCGCTTACATGACGGTTCTTCGGTGGAATCGAGTCTCTAACCTGAAGCCCTCCGGTTCCGAAGCCGAGACCTTACCACCAAGCCCCTACTGCCCAACTGGTGTGTGAGTTCGACATTAAAATTGTATATTTATCTACAGTAAAATTCTACTTATACCCACTGTATGGAAGGAAAGAGATCCAAACTCTTTTCCTTCATTCCCTCATTTCCTTCCCTCATTTCCTTCATCATATTACGAAGATTAACATAAACATGCGCATTCAGATTGTTTGCTAGAAGGAAATGAGGAGAATAATCTCATTGATTTTTATCATGATTCCGTAACAGTATTCTTGATTTAGTTTCTTTTTATCGCTTCAATATTATTATTTAATTTAAAAATTTGTAGATTGTAGATTTATCTACAGTAAAATTCTACTTATACCCACTGTAAGGAAGGAAAGAGATCCAAACTGTATATACAATTTCCTTCATCATATTACGAAGCTTAACAGAAACGTGCGCATTCAGATTGTTTGCTAGAAGGAAATGAGGAGAATAATCTCATTGATTTTTATCATGATTCCGTAACAGTATTCTTGATTTAGTTTCTTTTTATCGCTTCAATATTATTATTTAATTTAAAAATTTGTAGATTGTAGATTTATCTACAGTAAAATTCTACTTATACCCACTGTATGGAAGGAAAGAGATCCAAACTGTATATACAATTTCCTTCATCATATTACGAAGATTAACATAAACATGCGCATTCAGATTGTTTTCTAGAAGGAAATGAGGAGAATAATCTCATTGATTTTTATCATGATTCCGTAACAGAATTCTTGATTTAGTTTCTTTTTATCGCTTCAATACTATTATTTAATTTAAAAAAACCTGGATTAGAAAATCCCTAATTGTTTCTATATTTTACATGCTAAAATTCTACACAATTTTGATCATCTTAATATCAATCATTGTAAAAATATTAAACTGAACATTTAATCATTCTTAGAACTTATATGTTTTACAATAGATATAGGATTTGTACTTGAGCTTCTGGTGCTAAATTACCAAAATTCTCCAAAAGGGCAATAATATTTGTCACAGAATTAACTCTCTGTTCCATTTTAATCATAATATTTTATACATATGACTACAGTTCCATTTAATGATGGCAAGCTGTTCAAAATAGATCGTTGTTTGTGTACTAAAACTTTCAGTACGACATTTTTAAGGCCATATAGAAGGAAGATGAAGCGATTATTTCCAGACGTAGATTCTACGACGCGTTTTATGATCCAGTCAACACCGTTGCTATTAAGTCTGGGTTGGATGACTTGCGCGGATGCTGCAATTCGCCATTATCCATTCCTTACCGAGTTGCAAAAGCCATTTATATTCGTTCTAGTTTTGCATCGAAACTCCTGATTTTAATAACAAATAGATGGAATGGTTATTTAATGATATAAAAGATCAAAGGGAAAAATATAACTGAAAATAAAAACTAATTCTTAATTTTAGTTTACTGCAACGGAGTTTTAATGCATTCGTTAAAAGTCTTTTATTTTCTAATCAAAGAAAGAAATAGAAACTTATTTTTTCTGATAGAGTCCTGCTATCTGTATTTTATAGAGTTTGCGAAGTCATTTATGTCGATCTTCGCTGGACATGTGATTGTCAATGTATAACAATGCTTTTAAAACATTAGTAAATGCAAATTATATGTGAGCAGAAAGGAAAACTAAGGATATTTTTAAAAAATTATATTGAATGACCAATACATTTATGCGACACTTTTCGATCTTTTAATGAATTTGTTTATAGCAAAGAAGGAGGTGTGAAGCAAATGACGCCATCATTATAGTATGTATACCAAATTTGCCAAAACATTTTATTGATATAAAATATTTAAGCTGCTTTCTAACTGTTTTATACTTCATTAACTAATATCTCATTGCTATTCATTTTCATAACATGCTACTAGTCTCTAGTGATGCCAGCTGCTGCATTAAAATTCTTGTGTTTTGTTTTAAGTGACTTTTGACATGAGACATTTGATACATCAACGATAAGTAAGTGGTTTTCCCCACGGCAAACTGTCTTATTCTCGAATTTATAAATTACAAATGGATTAAACATTTTGAAATACATTGAAAGTTTGAATTTTTAAAGAGAAGATGACATGTAGGATTTCAGTAATATTTTACATTCATTACAGCTGCGAATTGAGGCCATCAGTATTGTATTAAAGATCTTAATCAGCTTGTTCTTGCAGGAATTTAAAACGAATTAAAGTTATTTGGGTAAATAGCAATTTTTCGAGAAAGGAATTTTAAGAAAAATGGGATATTTTAGAAAGCCGCTTGTACAGAAAAAGCAAAAAATGAAGATATCCAATTTGTAAAGTTAATAAATAAATTAATTAAACACTTAAAAGTAAATTATAGTATTATTAAGTTCGGTCATTGTATTAAACTTCTCAAGCATTTTTAACTGAGTTTCACGTAGCAAAAACTGTAAGATTTTCATGAAAACTCTGAAAGTTCTCAGAGAATAAGGAAAATTAATAGTTTTTTCTACACTGCATTGCAATTTTAGCCTATTAACATTTAAATAAAAATTGCTTTAAAAAATTGATAAGAGTTGCAAAAAAGGAGTGGAAAAATTTTAACTGTTCATTTAATAAAGTATAATTTAGAACCAACTGAATCAAAAATAATTTTTAAAAATCAAATATAATAATCGATTTAAAGAAATGAATATCTATAACACAAATAAAATTATGTATTTGCAAATATTATCATTAATTTAATAACATTTTTCATCTTCACTTATCATAATCAAATTCTCATAAAATCAACGACTTTTTTGCATATTCTCACTATGTGTAGCGTATTATGTTCAGCTTCGATGTAGTCGAAGAAAAGAACGTTATGCTTGAATTAACATTTTAACCTCTTAGCCTTAATTCATTGCATTATATATGGGCTTTAGTTTAGTTATATTAACATCCCGTTTTAAAGCAACACTAGGGCTATTTTGGGATGGACCTCGTAATTTTGAACCGCTGTCAGATGACGAGGACGACACCTGAGCTAGCACCCCTATGCACAATATTTCATTTAACTGATTCATTCCGTTTTTGAATTACAGTATTGACTGAAACATATAATTTCAAAAATTATTTTTCTTCACATCCATGTAAGATTGAAATATAGCTATTCATCAAAATATCGAAGTTACACTGTTGGCGCAAAATGAAATTGCTGTTACCTTTCATAAAAGTGCAAAATGAAATTGCTGTTACATTTCATAAAAGTGCAAAATGAAATTGCTGCTCCATTTCATAAAAGTGCAAAATGAAATTGCTGTTACATTTCATAAAAGTGCAATTTTTATAAAACAAACTAGGAATAAAAGTTTCATAAGCAAACAAGAACGTTGAATTCATGGGCAATTTTATTTATTTTAAGCTAATAATAAACATTGATTGATTGCTCAGCACATTTAGTAATCGCTTTCACCAATCAATGACAGAATACCAGAAAAAGAAAAAAACTATATTTGATCATCGTCGAGGAATCGGGAATTTATATCACTTAAAAGATATAATTTGAAAAACAAATAAAAATATTCTGTTCCAACGACAGCGTAAAATCCTATAAGCACATCCTATCTCAATTTCTCTCGACTTAAAATCAATATTTTCTTTGACAATTTCGATTTGGTTGATGTTTAGAAATAAGCTCTCATAAATTAGAAGAGTGAATCCGTGAATTTGAATTAATTAATTATCGCTTCCATCGGAACTGGGAAGAAACTGATAAATTGCTTCCGGCTTTTCAAATATGAAGTGAAAAAAGTAAATATTATTGAACCGCATCATAAGTAATTGCTTTAATTAATTGCTTCGAAATAATTGAATAATTCGAATAATTTTGTTACAACCAAGGCTCGATGTAATTGCATTTTCTTTCCCATAAAATTTTGGATTAACCATGATGTAGGATACAGTGGCAAGGATTGTGTGTCTTAACTAGCTTTTGAACCTCAACATTTATTTGTGACATTTTTTTTCTGTATGAACTGTATGATAGATAGATGATAGATAAGCATGAATTTGCATGGTACAAAACAGACCTGACACTGATTATCATCTTGGTACATGATTCTATGTGCTCTGAATCAAACGATTATGATTGAATATCAAAGCAGTGAACAAGATTGCTTCAATTAATCGTTTTATTTAACGAAGTCCGTTTAATATTTTGGCTGTCGTTTCCAGTTACTGTTATTATTTTCATACTTATTGATCATGGTTGATGTCACAACAAATCAATGCAGTGATAATCATTGATATTTGTTACTAGCAGCAATAACAATTAATTTCAAAATCTTGAAAAGAATTGTTAGCATTTTTCTTTGTAGTGCAACTTCATATGTAATTTAAATATCAAATTTAATTTAAGACTTGCTTTTAAATTCTTTTAGAGAATTATTTACTTAAGTCTGTATAATATTTTGGCTGACGTTTCCATTTACTATGATTATTTTCATACTTATACGGCGATTATACTGTGCTTTCATACTGTGATTATTTTCATGGTTGATATCGCAATAAATAAATGTAGTAATAATCATTGATTTTAGTTACAAGCAACTATAACCATTCATTTCAAAATCTTGAAAAGAATCTGTAGAATTTTTCTTCGTGACGCAGCTTCATGTGAGATTTAAATATCAACTTTAATTTAAGATTTGCTAAGGTTAAATTCTTTTACAAAATTTAAAAAGCAAAACGCCTTATATCCCACATATTCTAAACATGTTACGATATGTCTTGCAATTTCAAAGCATCACTTTAATATATCCCTTAAAATAAATGTTTTACTTTTTAATCTTATATAATATATACATTCTGTAACGTGTAATTTAGATAATTTATATCGAGATAGAAGACAGCGAAAATTAAAACTTCGCATCTGCTGGTTTAACAGATTGTCAAAACAGATTGCCTCAGTGTAATTTGAGAAATCATATTGTCACGTAGATACTTTAGTGTGGAACGCAATGACACACACAAGAAGTAGAGCTAAGCCAATTTATTAACTCAACTTTGAACTGATAATACAGTGACTGACAAATCTTCTGCTTTTATACTAGCAGGGAAAGTTCCAGAATACTTTTCTGGAGACAGTAAGAAAAGTCCAGAACACTTGTCTGGTAAACTAAAGAAATGTTCGGTATCTTCTGGAACATAAAATAATGGAAAACATGAAATCAAGGAATTAAATATACTATGAATCGCATTGTCTCTTGCTGGATTCGAACTTTCGGTCTCTGGATTATGAGACCAATGCCATGACCATTCGGCCATAGAGATTCGGCTGTCTTTCTTCAATGCGGCAATATTGCCATAAATTATAGGAGTCAAAATAGTTACTTTAAAATAATTGCAATTATTAAAGCGTAAGGTTGAGTTATAATAACCTCCCTCCAATAGCCAGGACCAATAAAATGCTCTTTGCCATTCGCTCTCTATTGCAGGAATATTGGTAGAAACAACTAAATACTGCAGAATATTTTCATTTAATTCTACTCAAAATCAACTAACAAAAGGTCATTTTTAAGCCTTGGCGCGATATTGTTGAGAAACAACTAAAAGTGTATGATGTATTGGGAGACAATTTAATCCCTGTATCAGTGAAGCTTGGGTATATGGCCAAATTCCACTCGCTAATCTTGCAGAGCTTTGTGAAAGCGTATTTTGCATTTGCCCTTGGCCAAGAATACTAGCACCCACTTTCCGACAGAGCTGCGATGTTGGTAATTTATTTACTGTTGTGGAATGGAATTTGCATATCTAATGGGTCGAACCAAGTGGAGAAAATCTTATTAAGACCATAAAATATTACACAAGCATTAGAAACCATCGAAAAATTGTGTTTACAATATCGCACAGGGGAAACTGGGTATTTTAAAAATATTCAAGGGAAACCTTGCCAAGTTTCGTTTATAAGGAGAGCTCCTGAAAAATATAGAAAAACAATCGGGTAAAAGTCTGCTCTGCTAATTTATTTTCGGACGATCCGAGTTAAGTACATGAGCAAGAAGGGATTTATTAAATATTAAATTCGAAAATCTCATTTATTATGAAAGTTCTTTGCATCTTAAGGAAACTATCGCACTCGCACTGAATGCAAAAATTAATCAGATTTTTAATAAATGAAAGATATTTTTCTTAATAATAAGTTAGCTGAGGTTGTTGCCAGTATTTGGTAGAAATTTTTTTTAATGTTGTAAGGTAGAGACTTTGGAGGAAAAGGAGAGTAAGCAAATAAATAAAATGAGAAAGATTAATTTTGTGTACTGGAATCCAAAGTCAGTATTTATTTTATGTTCTAAAACTTCAGGATGTTTGTAATAGAATTTAGGATTATGTATGACTAAATTCAATGTGTGCGACGTCCTTGTGAATTGTAAAACTAAGCCTTTGAAAGTGATTGTTAATTAAGGTGCTACATATTGTAAAAATAAAATATTATAAATTTTGATTTAAATCGAAGGAAACTTATTAGATTTTTCTTTGGTGTGTCATGAATGATTTGGATATAATATATTTTCACACATTTCTTTGGAATTTACTAGACTGAATCTTAAGCAAAATTTTGCGAAAGGGTAAATAGAAACTTCAAAGCACTGATTTTCTTTCAAAAATAAATATTTAAAGACGAGCTTCTTAGCATAAGAAGAAAATACCCTTTGCTTTCAAGAAATTGCTTCTAATATATTTAAGGAAAGGATTATTGCTTCTAATTTTTTAAAGACTGGAAGCATTCATCTTTATCCTGATGATTGCCAGTGGAATTTTTATGAAAAGGTGAATAAATATTCAAGAAGAATTCAAAATAATTCGCTTGCCAAAGATTTTTTTGAATACCAGCAGAAAATATAGCAAGTTCATGATCACTTCCATTATAATTTCCAGAATCGTGTTAAATACTGAAACGTACCAACTCCGTATCACGCTTTCCATAATACTTTTAATCAAAAGGTTTTATGGAAAGAGAAAGAAAATGAGAAAAACCTTTAGATAATCTTATCATCATGGTAAAAAAGGCATTTTCCATGATGATAAGATTGATTTATATTTACTGTTACTTTATAATACTTATTACAAATTAGATAACTGAAAATATGTTTTGATTTTGATATTTAAATCGTTTTTATCTATTTTAAAATGTGGTGCCCTGGTGGTTTTCCTACGACTTAATTCAAATTTATTGTGCCTACAAAACCTCTGTATGTTTTGAAAGTAAATTTAAAAATTTTGCTCAAATTACTTGGATTCCACAAATGGTTGATACTTCATTTTATTTAAATGTATGGATCATTCAAACCTGAAAGCCCAGACCTCAAAAAATATAGTTGTTTCATTATAAAGAAGTTTAAAGTAGGAACACATGTTTAAAAAGAAAAAAGAACCCGTATTGATTTCACTTTTTTTTATAAAATCAATTATGGGATGATCAGCTGTTCCTATTAAAAATTCCGACATCAGTTGATAATTATTGATAGATAAATGCTCGCTAATGATTAAAAGGAGGATGACCGATGAAAGATTTTATAATAAAGTGGAAAATCTAAAATAAACTTACCCCCTATCATTAAAAGATGAAATTGATTTTCAGAAGATGTTATTCACATGAAATCTTGCTTCAGTAAAATCTGAACACACGTAGGCAATATGTGTAAAAATATATCCTAGATTTATCCCAGAAAAAATATAACTCTGACTAAACCAAACCCCATAAGACAAAAAACATATACTTATTGCAAACGGAGACACTATCGCTGAAAATCTTACTTTTACGTTAGATTTTCTTGAAAGGGGAGGGATTTGATAAAGGAAGTAATCTATACTTTAGGGAAAAACATGGAGGCTGTAGAACTTCACTTAAATTTCAAGGAATTGCTTTGGTTGCGGGATCATCCACAAATTCCGAATTGACTAGCTTAAAACTGTTTTAACTTTCAATTTGAAAATTTTCACCCTGAAATATCTTTTCATATTTGGATATTATAAGATTTAGAAGAAGATATTCAAACAAGATTCTTGTTGATTTCACAGACTATTAAAATATAACATATATTTTTTATAAGTAGTGATTTTAAAAAGGAACACGAACTGCACAAAATTCACCTGTGGTCTTAGAAATGTAGTCTTCTAAAAAGGAAATGCAACTGTGTTAGCGCCTTCTGTTTAAATACATTTATAAAAAAGTTATAATCATTCTGAAACGGGGTATTTCATTCTAAAGTTCTAAACTTTTCCGAAAAAAGAAAATCTTATTTTAATTATTAATTGCTTCATAAAGTGCTTAACAGTACTTCATTTATCATGAATTAATACTTCATATTTAATTTTAAATACCCAAAACTTTGCATTAAATTCCGTAACGAAAATATAACTGCAGAAAAATAAAACTAATGAAGTTAATCTAAATCAAAGATGCTGCCTTTCAATCGAACTACTTATGACAGCATCAATTTAATGAAGAATTTAGATTAAAATTTAAATCAAATATCCTTAGAGATGGAGATATTTTCTGAAAATCTGTTTCTGTAAAAGCGCTATGATAATACCTAATTAACATTCACCCTCAATGAAGATTTCTTCTGTTATTTTTGTAGAAATACATTCTAAAGTTTAAAAATAATGACTGCCATGCCCCTGACCTCCATGTAGCTGTTTCGGTCCCACGGCTGAAAGGAGATGAAGTGAAGAGAGAGGATCAGTTGCACGGGAGAGTGTGGCTGATACCGGTAATAATGTGTTGATAGAAGCTTCGGTGGAAATTCCGTGAAATGAGTATAAGTTTAAATTGCATATATGTAATAGTTATCGATCGTTTAATCCTTAAAGTATAATAGATTTGTGTTGCCAAGAAAAGTGTCATCACTTGTGTCAAGGTACGCGACAGTGACTATCATTCTTTAAAAGGTAATGAATTCTGCATTCCAATCCATTCCATTATCAAATTAAAATCTCTTCTTTTAAAACAGACTATAAAAGTTAGCAAATTCTGGGCAGTTTAAGCTTTTAATTCGGCATTATAATTTCACAGTGCTGAAGATGACTGCCCTTTTAAAATACCACTTGAACCGATTTTGCATTCGTCTGTACATTTGTGCATACTATAATATAAGAAAAGCAAAATTCAATAGGTTTCATAAAATTCGGCATCACACAACGGGCACTGAATGTACACAAAAAATGGCAGAAATGAAAGTTCATCAAGATGTTTTAATTTTAATTGATAAGTTTTTCTTCCGTAAGATGTCGCTGTTGCAATGTTAAATGTATTATTCTCATCCATTTTGCAAAGTACCAGAACTAGCATTTGAGAATGGAATACTGGGTACCTCTTTATCTCCGAACGTCTTTAAAAAAATAAAATATTTTCTTTATAAGTATACAAAAGATATTCAACGAACCTAAAATTTAAATTCATATCTGAATTTCATGCAAATGAGCGCGAGTTCCTTACAAATACAATCTACTTCCTTTTTAGAAATGCCCGTCTCAGGAATATTTCTATATCTCAAAAGTAGTTTTGACTTTGATACTCCTGAGGGAAAAGTTTATTGTTAAGAGCTTTTTGCCTTTTCCAGTTTCACTTTTCTTGACACTGTGCTTCAAGAGCTTGTTCAATTTAACAATCATCATGCTGAACTAAAAGCTCGATGAGATTCTTTGAAGGAACGACTCCCTCTTCCCATCATCCATTGCCCAAAGTCGTAATCTCGTACTTCCCAAAGAGTGATAAAAGTAACGAACATTCGAAATCATGCTATGTTATGAGCAAATGTTATGGTTCTGACTCTGATAGTGGAAGAGCAGTAAAAATAAAATCATGGGACTCTGCTGCAGATATCGGCTGTACGCTTTCTACTAAGATGATTTAATAGGGAACATTATTGAACCAGGTGTCGTAATAGGCAATATACATCCCCCATTTGATTTATCCGCTTAGTTTTTTTTTTTTTTTTTTTTTTTTTTTAATCTTGAGAAAATGAAATATTCTTAAAAAATTGAAGAAAAAAAGGTTTCCGAAACTACCAAAAATGGTTTTAAAGCAATACAAAGAGTGGTTAATTAAATAAGTGTCTGAAGGGCCCAGGAAGAAAAACGACGTAGAGTATGTTGAAAAAAATTACTATTTATAATTTTTACAACATGGGAAAATGAATAACGCAATAAAAGAAAATTTAGTTCAATTTTTTTCGATAAATCGCAATTTTTTTCTATAAATATATTTTATTTGTAGTATATTTTGTGGCATTATTTTCGAATATTTTCTTTGTTAAAATATATGAACTGAATTATTACAATACGTGATCAGTATGTAAGCCTTCAAGTTCCGATCAAATATTGCAGACGTAAGAAAGTGTGACCCACCGTAGTACCTAATATTTCCTAGTGAATTTCTAAGACATGCCTAATAATGTTGTTTTATTACTATTTATTACTATTTCTATTACTATTTATTATTAAAATTACTATTTATAATTTTAACAGCACGGGAAAACAAATTTAGCAATAAAATAAAATTTAGTTTCATTTTTTCTATAAATATATTTTATTTGTAGCATATTTTGTAGCATTATTGTAGCATGTTTTCTTTTTTAAAATATATGAATTGAATTATTACAATAAATGCTCAATATGCGAGCTTTCAAGTCCAATCAAATATTGCAGACGTTAGAAAGCGTAATCCACCGTAGTTCTAAAAGTTTTTTGGTGAATTTCGAGGACATGCCTAATAACACCGTTATTTAAACTAACGACAGAATTGTATTTGTCTTTATAGACGCAGTATTTTACATATCCACACAGCCAGAAATCGCAAGGATACAAATGAGGTCAAAAGGGTGGTAAAGTGTTTCGGAAACATTCTATACGATCCTCACCAAACGTTTAGTGAAATAATTGATTAATAGACTGAGAAGTTGTCCAGGCATTTTCTATTTTGCAAAGTAGGAATCAAAGTATTTTCAAGAATTTTACTGTTACTTGTGGTTGTTATGGTAGAGCAAACTAACTCTTTTGGTGCACGATTTTCAACAAAGAATGGACCAGTAACAGTCAGCAATCATACTTCATCAAAATAATGACTTTTCTACATGGAGGCAAGTGTAGAAAATCCAGGGTAATTATAAGATGAATTTCCTAGCTAATGAACTAGAACTAACTTCATGCACAGATCGAACTAATGAACAAAATGAAACTAAATTCCATACACAGTTCGTGGAAAACATTGGGAGTTGAATTAAGTAAAAGAAACAGTACCAAATACCTGCTATGCTATATCTTCCTCATAGGGAAGATATAATTCCTAGTCATAATTCAGAATAACATAAGAGTTTTTGTTATTATATTACTTTTATAATAATCCTTATCTACCAACAATAGGAAATCTGTGCTTCCTTCAAAATGATGAGTGAGACTCGACACAGGAATGCAAAAGTTTAATGAAAGATTAATATTCTGTGAGTTTCGTACCGTATGTCATTCATTTCTTTTAATCATTCGAGTATTAATGAGATTTTACTTAATTGAAATTATCGAGTTGTTTTCGGTTATGATAGACCCAGCGTCTCTCCTGTCGGCAATTGAAGTTTGCTAAATATTTTCCCGGAATTCATCTCCCTAAGACTTTCATAATCTGTGTAAGAAATTCGGTTTCATTTCTTTCATTAGTTTTATTTGCAGATGCCTTTAAACAGGGAAATTTATTTTATAGCCACAGTGCATATTTTGAAGAAAACGCCCCTTACACTTTTTAAAGGCTTAAACAAGTAAAAGAACTCATTCAAATATCAAATTTATGAAATGGGTTATCTGAAAACAGTTTTGCCATTATTCGAATCCGGATACAATGCTTATGATTATTGAATGAATATCTTCTGAACAACGTCTTTCTGATGTAATATTAATTTACAGATAATTTCAAATTTCTGATATCTGTGAATTAAATTATCTCCCAACAGATGTTCTTGTTATTTGGGGATGTTAAATAAAAAATGGATTACATATTTTGAAGTTTGAGTTGAGTACAATCCCTTGACCTTTGATTTAACCAATAAGGCGAATACAAAATGGTTGTTGAAATCTTAAGCATCATTAACCGAATAACCTTGAGAACTCCCCTGCCTTTTCTTCCATTTTATTTCATTATTATTTTTTTGTCATGACATTTTTTGCTGGTTCAGCAGAGTTTTTCCAATCAATGAACCATCAGCTAATGTAAAAATCTGAAGCCATTCATTTGTCACAGTTAAACAAGAACATGTCGCTCACGGTGAAATTTCTTTCGCTACATTTAACTCATCAGGTATATTTTATCGGAAATGGAAAAAGCTTCGTACTCAGGATAACTTTTTACAAATGATGACAAGTGATTATTGAGAGAAATTGCTCAGCTGTTGGATGGGATAGATATCCCTGAATTACCTATTGATTCTTTGAGAAACTGAGAGAAGAAAGTTTTGAAGGGGTCACAAAGTGATAAAAATTGACCTTTTGTTAGAGTTTTTTATCACTTTCTGCCAGTGATACTATCAAAAGTTTCAGCGTGATAAAAAACAAATATTTTAGCAACTTTTTAACTTTTTCTATTTGCGAAAAGCCCAGATAGTGTCATTCATTTAATGCAGCAATTTCATTTCCTATCTTATAAATCTTCCGGATCCTTCAAATGTGTCGTTTCAGTAGAGTAGAAGCCAAATAGCGTTTTTGCAGAACTAATGCTTCATGATTTGCCATATAAATAATCAACAGGAGAGAGTTAATATTTGCATCGCAAATTTGGACTGTAACAAATAAAGCTCTCCAAAAGATTATTCATTCTTTCTGTAAAGTGCTTAAAATTCGCTTTTTTGTAAATAAATTACTAATTTAAAAAAAATTTAAACTG
Organism: Argiope bruennichi; assembly: GCF_947563725.1. Lineage (NCBI taxonomy): Eukaryota > Metazoa > Arthropoda > Arachnida > Araneae > Araneidae > Argiope > Argiope bruennichi. The sequence continues at coordinate 17,961,753 of NC_079163.1, forward strand.
CTATTATTAGAAATCTTATCTGTAAGCGCATTACAAAGGACAGAAAATCATACCGTACTGTGCTTAAAACTTCTTACTAAAAGATCGCATTCTTTAGTATTTATGTTTTACATTACATAAGATAAAGTTAATTTTCGCATCTCAAATTTGAAGTGTAACAAATAAAGCTTTCCAAAATATTATTCATTCTTTCTGTAGTGCTTAAAGCTCGCTGTTTTGTAAAAAATTACGAATTGTTAAAATTCTAAACTATTAATAGCTGAAAATATTATCTGTAAGTGCATTAAAACTATCAAATCATCCGTACTATGCTTGAAACTTCGCAGTCTTTAGGACTTATGTTTTATAATACAATTATGTTTTTGTTGTTTCTAATGACACTTGTCATAGATAAGCTCGCTGACAAAGGCAGAAATTTTATGCCGAGAGAGTATCTCTTGTTTTAATAGCGCCATCTAGGGTCAGGAGTACGTCTTAGGTACTCATGCGTCACAACCCTTTTTACAGGACGGACTTCATTCATGCATTTCATTCACTTATCCGCAGATCGTAATTTAGACCTGAATCAGATCGTAAGTTACCTCTGAACCAGTAACCCCAGTGGTATTCTCTCGACAGGGACTGAAGATTATCACGGTTTATTTAGTTGTGCAGCCACCGCACACGCGATTAGCCTTCGGCCGGCTCAGTTCGAACTCTCAACCAAAGAGATGCGACTCCAACGCCCTACCAACCAGGTTATCCCGGCCCATAATGCAATTATAATTTAATCAAGAAAATGAGATCAAAAGTATAGAGTTGTATATAGAATTAAAAAAAATCTCTACAAGAATATAAAGTTAATTAATTCTTTATATCTAAATACAGCACTAGAAAAAAAAACCGAAACAGGCGAGTAAAAAGTTGTCTTCCCTTTATATTCAGGACTAAATGCAATGCTTGATTCGTTTTCCATAAAGAATTTACGTTTAAATGTTGTTGCTGTGACTTATGGTACGTTACAAGCCCATTGACAGTTATCTGTCAGCAATTTAAGCCGAGTGAGCGTCTCTTGTTTCAGTAGCGCCAACTAGGGCCAAAATTGCAACTTAGCTACTTCATGCGTCACGTTCGCTCGCAGAACCCTTTTTTGCAGTGGGACACATTCACACACCTCACAGCTAGAGCACAGAATAACCATGCCCGAACCCGGGACGTCCAGATCACGTGAAAGTGATCACTACCCCTATGTCAGGACACCGGCTCGTTCAGATGTTATGTTTATATGCCATAGAACAACAGTATAAGAATTTAGATTACAGAATTTCACGGCGGAACAATTATGAATAACGAGATCCTAAAACGGCTATAATAGAAGCTTTGGGACACTATTTCATCATATAAATCTCGAACCAGGTAATCATCCATTAAAGAAGATTTAAAATAGCTGTCATGAATGAAGTTAAGCTAATGAATTTCTATCAGGGCTTATTTGCTAAATTAACTAAAGCGATCTTTGAATCGTTTCCTTTAAAAATGTTTTGGAGATAATAACTACATGATTATTTTCAGATGGAAGTAAATGATGTTTTTTTCTTGAAAAGGTAATTTGACCTTTCGCATTTTATCGTCTAAAGTGGGCTTATGCAGTTTTATGCGGGTTATAAGAATTGTGATGAATTATTTTATAAAACAAAGCTATTACATACTTTAATTGTGTTAAAGCCAATGTTTTTTTTTATTTAGTGACAATTTTGTTACTCAGAATATAGCCACAACAAATCGTGTTGATCAAAGCAAATTTTTGTGCCTGCATGATTATTTCCAGGTGAAAGTAAATGATGTTTCTTTCTTGAAAAGGTAATTAGACCTTTCGCATTTTATCGTCTAAAGTGGGCTTATGCAGTTTTATGCGGGTTATAAGAATTGTGATGAATTATTTTATAAAACATAGCTATTACATACTTTAATTGTGTTAAAGCCAATGTTTTTTTTTATTTAGTGACAATTTTGTTACTCAGAATATAGCCACAACAAATCGTGTTGATCAAAGCAAATTTTTGTGCCTGCATGATTATTTCCAGGTGAAAGTAAATGATGTTTCTTTCTTGAAAAGGTAATTAGACCTTTCGCATTTTTATCGTCTAAAGTGGGCGTTAAGTTTTATGCAGGTTATAAGAATTGTGATGAATTCGTTTATTAAACATAGCTATTACGTACTTTGATTGCGTTAAAGCTCATGTTTTTTTTATTTAGTTACACTTTGGTTACTCGGAATATAGCCACAACAAATCGTGTTGATCATAGAAATTTTTTGTCCCTGCATGGTTTGATATTTGTCTGAAATCTATCTATGTATTAATATTATTATTTACCTTGTTCTGTATTTTTCCACTCCTACCTTTATGTAGTGTATTTACAATCATTTTTATCTAACGAAGAAATGATGCAGCTCTTTTCACACTTTTATTTCGCTTGACTTATTTCATATTTGTAAAGATGTTATTTTATGATCGATTTTTTTTATTCAAATAGCTCACATTTTTGTGTTTTTGTTGATAATTACACTATTTGAACATTTCCAGAATTTAATTATCAGTTAATCTATTAAATTTAATTAAATTTTTATCTGTAACTCTACTTGATAACGACTTTTAAGAAAATGATTACAAAATAATAGGATATTTATATTAATACGTTATAAATTAAATACTAAGAAGTTGAAAATAATTAAAAGTAAAAAAAAATCCTTCTTTTTGCACAAAAACGAAAAAAAATTAAATTATTTTTACTAAATTAAAAATAATTTTATTAATTTATTAAGTACTTTATTTAAGAAATAATTTTATTAAGTTAATTTAAATTTTTATAGTATTAATTAAAACGGCTGCCTGAAATTCAAAAAAATTACTGTTATTTTGGGATCATGTGTATGCTTCACTAAAGTAGCCCCCTTACATGCCCTTTTATCATAAATAGTTTTATTATATTGTTAGTCCAAATCAAAGATTTAATAATTGAAAAAATTGGAATGACGCAATAAAATAGTGTAGTTTAGTTACACATATGTCTCGATTAGAAACACCACGAAGGCTGTTTTGAGATGGAACTTGTAATTTTGAAAAATAATGAGACGGTAAATAGTCGATACCTCTTTATTCAAGATTCCTCACCACATCAACTGGAGGATATTTGGCCCCAATGGATTTAGTATGCACCGAATACCTTTATACGATAATTATTGGATCGAGATAGCTTCTCCCCTAAAACAGAGATATAATCAAAAGACCACCATGACCTCAAGAGATAGTGCCAAATTACTGCATGTGCACCCTGAGATAAAAAATTTTGTTTTTAAATGTATCAGCCATAAAAATCATTTTGACCCATTTTAATACATCTTTTATTTCAACGATAAAAATAATTTCAGAGTTTGAAGAAGTCTCCGTTCAGTTTTGAGGAAAAACTCAACTCATAACGTTATATATATATATATATATATATATATATATATATATATATATATATATATATATATATATATATATATATACAGGGTGTCTCAAAAAACCTTGACCGCGGCTTTTATTCCTTAAATATTGATCGTACACATATATTGTAAATTACAAAGTTGCGTAAAAATAGGTGCAAAATGTTATGAAATCGATTCAAATTTTCAGGGGATTAAACTTTAAAAATACAAAATTTAAATTTTTATACGTACCCGTACAAAAAAATTCCCAATGAGTAAAATGTGCCCCATCCTCTAATAAGGCCATGTACAAAATTTCAGAATTTGATCATGCAAATTCTCAAAGATATGTTAAAACAAAGTCGGAGAAGGATCAATCTCAAATTAAAATGTATATATATATAGAGAGAGAGATAGATAGATTGAAGTGATTCTACTCGAAATACTTTTTTATAAACAAATATGTTTGCTAAAAGGTTATTTCGAAATGTTGTAATTAATAATTCACTTCAAATTGAAGATTAAAAGTGGAAAACCATGTGCATGCCTAAAAATGCTATTTTTTACGTTAAAGTATCAAATGAGTAATGCTTTGTAATGGCGTCAAAGTGAAAAGTGTTTGGTAGTTCTCTAAAGTTTTCAAAAGAACAATAAAGAAGTCGCAAATAAAAAATTTTCGATTCTGGTACTTGCAGTATTCACCACTTTTAATCCTCAATTCAATCCTTTTCATCTCTTCCGATATTCTAAATTAAATATGAAAAATTTTCGCCGTCTTGAAAGTAGAAATAAAATTTCTTTTGTTGTAAAATCGTGACAGTTTTTTAGCTATTTAGAATACTGTATGGGTTTTTTTAGATTTTTTTTTAGTTTTCAGTTTACATTTTTGTATTTATCTTCTTTGGCAAGGGATACCAAATTTTTAAATACTGCGATTCTCTTTTTAAAGTCTCTAGTGACCATCTTCAGCCTCGGCGCATATAGTGTTTTCGAAGAAGGAGAGCAGACGTTCTTTCTGAAAGAAGATTTATGGGCTAAATAAGAATTTTTGTGAAGAAAAGAACATTTGTCATTAAATATAATTTTATAAAAGTATTTCTAATGTGTGACTTGTTGAAGATCACATTTTTACAAACTGTGGAAACACACACACACACACACACGCACAATCCTGCAATCCTGTTTGGACCCACCAGAAATGATTCGGAACCTCTATTCCTCGGTTCTATAAATTCGATTTAACATACTTACGTCGTAATTTTTTTTAAAAGTTTAAACAATCTTCATGTATATTACGTTCCATTATGCTATTTTTCGCTTATTAACATTTGTATTATTTTACGTTCAATATTTTCAAACTAATAAACCAAATGTATAAAATGAAAACTCGGTTAAATGAATTGAAATATCGCGCATGTCGTTACTTATTTAGAATCCTTTAAAATCTTTTTGAAGTATCTCAGCTACAGACATTTATTAAAATTGACCGTGTTCTTGTTCATAAGTAATTCAATTCTTTTTTGTAGGACAGACAGAAAATGGCCATCAAAAGCAGAAAAAAAAATCTGTGATTCTGAACAAGAATAAACTACATAAATTACTCAAAATTCATATCTCCAATAAACAGGAGAAGTACACAATTTCTGCAATCGAATATGCTGTCCATTTGTAAAACTTCCAATTTAAATACTTATTTATCCAAGAACTCATTAAGTATCATCTGAATCTAAATGAATGAATGAATCGTAATTTTATTCATAGCTGAAGGCAAGGAAGAAAACATAAACAGAAGCTGATGGATTTATTTATTTATTTTTGATTTCACCAAAACCCCATTAGAGGAGCAACATCTGATTTTACGAGCTCTCTTATTGAAAAAAAAGCAGCAATACTCTTTATAGTAGAAAAAGATTAAATTATTCAAGATTGGTATCAATGGATTTTCTAGCAAACACGCAATCATCACAAGAAGAAATGGTTTCTGCCGCATCAGAAATATTGGAAATCTCATTTCTTTATGGAAAATTTTAAACATTAGCTGCCTTATAAATAATATCGATAAGGTAATTCCGTATGCAGACAAGCAACACGCTTGACTTTCAGCATTAGTTGATGATATTTTCGAAATCAGCCATTTTTGTTTTTCAGACATTTTCTCTCGTAGAATGATCTTTACCTATTTGTCTGTGGTTAAAATGTCTTCAACATTTTGTCTCGTTTAATTCAATTGTCTTAATTATATTTGAAAATTTTCTTGTTTTCATGACTTGAACTAGCGTAATTTATTTCTAGCAATAAAAAATTAGCTTGTGAGATATCATAGTTGACTACTCTGACCCGCTCGAAAGCACACAGAAAAATCAGAATGACAGGACACCGCCACATCATAGATGGGAATGATAGGTGAGTCCTCAAGGCCATCACCTGCCTTGGTACAACCCCTCGCATAGGAGTTACTCCCCGTCGTCTGAAGAGGGTAGTTATCTCACACTATTTCTATACCCACTAGGACGGCGTAAACCAACCACAATTTCGGAAGCTTCTCTTCTCCATATCAAGAGCCCCCCCCCTCCTCCCCCTTGAGGGATTCGCTTAATTTTTTCTTATACCTAAGTAGGACTCTTTTACTTACATCTATGTAGGAATATTTTACTTATACCTATGTAGTAAGGAAATCGTAATATGCTATTATGTGTTTGTGATTTCAGAAGGTGATAACAGGGGAAAAAAGTGAGAATCCCTCAGCATATCATAGAAATATAAAGTATTTAGGGTATTAATACCTGTGATTTTTACAAACAGTCATTTATAACGCTGAAAATGGCTCTATGATTTGTCAATAACAGTGACAACAAGTGAGAGGCTTTCACCATTTTAATACTCCCCCCCCCCAATAAGTATTTGGGATATTAATGCCAATGATATTCACTGATAATAAGTTACCTCTGACTGTCAGTAATATAACAATGAATGTAACTCTTTGATCTGTTTATATTTTTGCCATAGGGTAACTTTAATATATGCCTTTAGATAAATACAACTTTAGAATATGCCTTTTAGATAAATACAATATGATATGTATATCTTTTGAGGTAGAATTGGCAATATATTTCCGAGAACTTACTGTTTTTTGCAAACTTATTTTAAAATAATAACCATAGATTAAATAAATTAAAAATGATGTATTGTTCTGAATAAGCAAAATAAATAAACAACATTTTACTTCCTTATGTGTAAGAAATGATATGAAGTATGATATTTCTTATGATATGAAAGAAAGAACAGAGCGTTTTATATAACTGGTTAACCAGATGTTAACTATGTGCGTACAAAATGTTTTAAAGAATACAGATGTTTTTAATTCCCTGTTATTTTAATTGGTAAGGGCTTATAGGTAAAAAATGTTTTCTGTAAACCTAAAAGTGTATATCCACAGATTTAATGAAAGAACTAAATCCGTTCCTCACAATACTATTTCAATATATCAAATAATATATATATTTTTTCTAATGGCGGGTAGAATATATTGAATATAACGACATTAAAATTACCCGTCAAAAATCAAGCAAAGGTGTCAAAGACAGATGTCAATGAGAGTAATGAAAACTCTTCCATTAGATGAAGTAACTGAAAGATTTTTTCTGTGAAAAGGTTTAAAAGCGGCATTTCAATTTTTTAAAGATTTCCTGTTAATTACAAATTAACAGAAAACTCTAAAATCTATCCAAGCAATTTTTAATTCGTTTCAATAAAAATTCCAAAGAAACTAACTTTTCTTTAGCATTTTCCGATACAACAAGGAATCAAATTATTACATCAATTTATGATCTCTCTCTTTCTCTTTTTTTTTTTTTTTTAGCTTTGAAAACTCATTTAATCTAAAAGAAAAAAGTTTATGTGAAAACATTAAATCTCTATTCAATCCAATATATTCTTATATGGAATAAAACAAAATGCAAACTGATTGTACTTAGAGGAACTTTGCAAGTTAAGAGATTAAAAATAGCCATAATCAAACCCAAAACGAAAGTAACGAAGTAAACGAAAGGAAGAAAGTGAAAATTTAACTTCTAGAAGGATCTAAAGAATCTTGACATAAAATAAAGCAAGCTCCCTTTCATATGAAATATTTCCTCATCGAAAAATGTTACCCACCTGGAAACCTCCCAATTTAAGGTAAAATGAAAGAAGAAAAAAATCGACTGTCTCCGCGCGAGTTAGGTTTTGGAACAAATTAAAGATTGCTAACATCGAGAAACGGTACCCATCTGTCATAGAAAAATTCCTCCTTTAAGAATAATGGCCGTGCTGTATAATAAACAATAAGCATACACTTCGCAATAACTAAACATTATTCATCCCTTAAACCGGGCAACCTAACGTGAAATATATTTCTATCGATTCCTCGCCCTCGAGCAGATCTTTGGGGTGAGGCTTGTGGGAAGAGACCAGCAGGGATCTCAGATACTATTTATAGCAACGCTTGGACCTGAAGGGTCCAGAATTTGGGGGAGAGGGGTGATGCTAAGCAGAAAATTTGGGGGAAGGGACATAATAACGTGACTTTTGCGTTAGTCACGTTACATGTTTCATTTTCTTCGGAAGCACTTCCAAGTCGTGAACAAAAAAAGTATAAAAAAGAAGGAAAAAGTGAAGTCAGGAAACAGAAGGGAAGCAGTGCAAGAGGTAAGGAACTTCAGGAGAGAATGTGATAAAGTTTAAAAAGAAAATCGGAGGCCTCTCTAATTAGCAATGAATGGAAATCAGCACGTAGAAGACTTTCTTTGTTGCCGTGATGTGCAAAATAAAGTTAGGTGGGGAGTGGAGTGGAAGTTACGGAGGTGTAGTGGGCTACGAAAGTGCATGAAGGGATGTTTACGGCAAAAGATAATAAACTCTAAAAGAGGCACCTGTGAAGATGACAGTTTCTTTCATGCTTAATAAAGGCGAAGAGACCTGTCTTACAGTTTCTTGGGTATGGGATTATATTTTAAGACTTTCAGTTTTAAAGGAAATCTTATTTTATGCACGAAAGCGGTTTTTGAAAAATATAACTAAAAAACAAAAATCAAATGCATTCTCTTATTATAAGAGACAAATTATCTACAGTATGATGTCACACTTTTTATTTAAAATGTTTACTCTGTCAATTTTCATTTTTCTTAGTTTTTATACATCAAAATAGGCAGCTTCTAAATGAAATGAATAAATGTGGTGAAAGAATATCATAAAAATTATCATGTATACATCTTAAAAATTTAGAAAGCATAACTTTACTAGTAGGGGTTTCATTATCTACATCATTTACATTTGCAAATAAAAATTACGAATTTTAATGTTTTCAATGTTCACATAAATTTTGCTTGTGATACATTTAAATCTTGATCTCTTTCCATCACGATAGTTGAAACCTCACTCTAATACCATAGTCTTGTCTCGAAATTCATCCATTTCCATAGCTCAGAAAATAGCCCTTTACTACGTCCTTTCCTATTATTCCAATCTCCTTTACTACGTCCTTTCCTATTGTTCCTATCTCTTTTACTACATCAATATCTCTTGGAAATGGAAGTACGCAACACTAGAAATTAGAAGCGTTAGTTTGGTTGAGAACTCACGAAATGTTGTAAGTGCCGCAGAGTAGATTTGTTATCTTTTGTATCCATTAATCATACACGTATCCAAAGAGTCTTTTCACAATGTCAAGAATTTATTAATAAAATAAAAGAATAAATAAATATATGTGGAAATTATAAAAATATAGAAAATAGATAATAGAGGTAATTTTGCCTTATTTTAAACACCTCTAAATGATCACCATTTGTTCCACGAATCACATCAAGTGTTAAATTTCTTTTTACATTCTATGTAGCATAGGCATGAATGAAGGCAATGGCGTCACTGAACTTTGTTTCAGATTTTTAATGCTTCTTATCTTTGTCCAATATAAGGTAAAGAACAATAACCTTGCTGAATAAAACCTCATAGCAAAATATACTCCCCTATCCTTGATTTACAATATGTTTTCTTCCTTCCATTTTTCAACCACATAATGTCTAAAACATATAAACAAAATATGATGACTAACTTTGAGAAAAGTTGAGAAAAGTTTGAGAAAGTATCTATGATATTTAATTGCTTTTTTTAATAACTTATGAATTTGCAAGGAGACGTTATGAATGGCGCCCAGTACATTTCTCTGCAAAAGTTGACTAAAAGAAGTGCATTTATTTTTCTTTATCTCCATATTTACTTTAAACAAGGAAATAAAGACCCCTCTTGTTATTTCAGATATGTTTTTGGATGATATATTTTTGGAAAAAAGTTTTATAACCTGCAATAGCATTTTCCGAAAATATTTGAAAAAAAAATTATACAATGAAACTTTTTGTTCAGTTTTCATTATTATAGAATATCATTTAGACGGAAAAAGTTGTTTTAAAGCTTTAAAAAAATATTTTTTACTGTTTTTCAAAAACGGTTTTTTTTATTTGATGCAACTAATAGAGGAATTTGAATAAGTATTTTTATAACTTGTCTATTTATTAGTTAATCAAAATAATCATTTCATCTAAGTAATAAAGAGCATTTATAAAATCTCACCCTAAAATACCTTTCTTAAGATATCCTATACTAACAGTGAGTTTCGAACCGGGATAGAAATTTTAATTTTGGTAGTAACCCCATATAGTTGTGTGATATAATTAGACTTCTTAGTGATAACTCAATGGTTTTATGTTTTAGTTTTGCATAAATTAACAAATTTTCATCTCTTTTATCTTACTAAAGCAGACAAAATCCTGTTTTATCTAGTAACTGATTTGACTTGTACTTAGCTTCAGAAAAATATCTCGTACAACATATTGAAAGACAATTGAGATTCATGGGAAACATTTGAAATGAAGCACTTTGCTGGTACCCACTAGATTTTTACGATTTAAAATAGAAAAGAAAGTAAAAAAAATTGCACTTTGATTTGCACTGATAAAAAATTGCACTCTGCAGTCGTTTAAAAGTAAATTAAGAATGGAACAATTATGTTTTTTTTGTAAGAAAGTTTTTTGAATCCATCTTCTTACGAAAAAACAATTCAAAATAATTTCAAACCAGCAAAAATATTTTATGGAAAGGGAAAAAGTAAGTAATTGTAACTTACCATTTAATCACTTAAAATTTCGGAATGGCTTAATTTTTTGGTTGAATTACAAATATAAATAATGACTAAAATTTGAAAATATTGACTGAATAAGTTGTGACTTTCTAAACCAATAGCCATTTTGATTTGTAAGCTAGAAATTGAGCTGATTTCGACCGAAACATTTAGTCTTGATGCACGTTGATATGAATAATCACTCACCAATCATTTGCCACTTTGAGATACACTGGGATTTTTATGACCACTCATTTTCCTTTTTTTAAAAGAAGAGAATTCAAGAATAAATGGCGCTCTGAGAAGAAATTTAGGTTCAAATGTTTTCTTTTTTTGCGGATGTATAAACTTTCGTATTTACTAAAGATTGGACCAAATTCGAATGATTTTCCTGAGTTAGAAAATAAAAACCTGAAACTTCAAATTTAATATAATTCTTCGGTATTCATAATAATGAGTTTCATTGATTTCAGATTTAAGACAAAGTTATTTTTTTTTACTCAAAAAGAATTTCTAAAGGAACGAATTGCTTGAAATTAATTTGCACTTAAAATACTTCTAACATGCATCGTTTTTTAAATATATGTAACCTAGTAAAGAAGTATTATCTATAATTGTTTAGAAGAATGAAACTATTCTAGTAATGAAGTATCATCTAGAATAGTTTAGAAGAAAGAAACTATTCTACTAATGAAGCATTATCTAGAATAGTTTAGAAGAATGAAACTATTCTAGTAATGAAGTATTATCTAGAGTAGTCTAGAACTAATAATTTAGAAACAGAATTCCAGATGTTTCGACATGTTCTAGAATGGTTTATATACTTAAACGCATATATTATAGGAAAAAAGAAATATATTTATGCATTTTAAAAGTTAAAATTCCTTAAAGAATATACAAGCTAAATGAAATCATATCTGTATATTAAAAATATATCGGATAATTGCCATGCAGTCCTTTTCTTTCCACAAATCATTTATAATAAAGCCAAACAGTGCGGGTGGACTGAATTTCAAAAATTTTTAATGGATCATCTTGGATCATGGAAATATTTTTTATTTCATGAACATTGTTTTTGACTTATCTTTTGAAATTGATAGTATTGATAAATTTAATTCATTATAAATAGAAAAAAATTGTTTAACTAATTTTTCATGTTTTTCGTATGTTAAATATGAGATGTGGAGCTTCGAATCTCACATTGTACTGTTGTGAGTTAATTTTCTTTTAGTGTACTAGAATCTAGAAACATGAAATTTCATTTACTAAATTCTCATAAGTACAAAAAGTACTACTCAACATTATTAGGAAAAGATGAATAAAATAATTTGACGATTATAGAAAATAAAATGCCTTTTTTTAATGTGTTTATTTCAATGCTTGAGACATGCGTTTTCCTTCGTTTATGAACTAACGATTACTCACATGTTGAACTAGGAAGTTGTGTTTGAATTTGATGTATTTGAAATGTTTATCACTGTTACGGAGAATACATACTTTGACTAGACAAAGCATGTTCAGACTAAACCAACCTATTTTTAGAATTCATGTAGCCAAATAATGCTAAGAGGTTCGGAAAAAAAGAACCGTGGACACCTTTACGTTATTTTTAGTCCTTCAGTTTACCTTTTTCTTTTTTTTAAATCTGTGTTGCTAGTTGAATTAAAAAATTTCTAAGTAGAAAGATTATTTTGATAAATCAAATAAACCCTACTTCAGCTTAATTGTAGGAATATTTTACAAATTAATTCGATTTCTTTGTAAATTTTATACCCTTAATATAGAAAAGAATTAAGGGAATTTTGAATAAATCTTATTGCAAATGTAAGTAAAAAAACGTATAATGAAAAACCATTTGAAGACTACTTTAAATTTAATCGTAGAAGAGTTTAAAAAATGTAAAAATTTAACTGCAGGCGAAATCTGATTTAAAAAACATTAATTTTATTAATTTTAGATATTTTAATATTAATTAATTAATTTAATTTAATTTAGATATTTTAATATTAATTAATTTATTTATTTAAATTAGATATTTTAATATTAATTAATTAATTTATTTAAATTAGATATTTTAATATTTATTTATTTATTAATTTTATTTAGATATTTTAATATTAAGCGCTTAAAGAAATATTTACAAAATTTCAAAGTTTTAATACACGTAATCATATGCAAAAAATAAATAAATAAAATGACGCTAAATAAATAAATAAATAAAATGACGCTGAATAAATAAAATGACGCTAAAGATCGATAATTTTTTTGAAAAGTTATTTCTTTTATACAAACGTACTACAGCAAACAAATCTATCTAACAAATCCTCATTTATAGGATTCGACTTGAATTAATGAATTTGAAGGTTTTTAGTTAAATTTATTTCTCTAAAATTGTCAATAAAGAAATTTCTAATTTTTTCTTAATTTTGGAAATTTGGTCGGAACAGCGAAAAACCAAAAACAAGGTGTTTTCATTATACACCAGTTAGATGACTTTGAATTTTAATGATTCTTAAATGAAGAAAAGGCATTCTTTTAAGCAAAAAAAAAGGGGTCTTTATTCTTAATACATAGAAAAATTCTTCATTGAAAGCTTTACCTTAAAAAATTATGAAGTGCATAAAATGCCGTGGCATTTGGATAATTTGAAAATCGAAATTGATTTTAAGGCTGAAAAGGCTTTTATTTTGCTTAAGGCTTAAAAGAATTAACCATCCTTTTCTAAAGATCTAATTATCTTTTTTGTTCCCGCTTTAGAAAAAAAAAATTCAGTGTAACTGATTAAATCGCAAACCGCTCTTATATTAAACTTTATGCATAAAACAATGAATTTAGCAATTCAGCAATATCAAATTTTTTAGACACATTCACTTGAAAGTATTTAACTTTATTCAACTGACATTGAACTCTTGCCTTTGAGTGTAATTTTGTATTATACGAAATTTTAATTTCCATCAACAATTTTTTAAATGAATCTAAATAAGAATAAAGTATATAAAAATATTAATTAAAATTTAAATTTTAAATCAATATTAACTACAAACTATTAAACTATTTTTCCTGAAATTATAATTTATTTGAATATGGAAAATTTTCCATTTAGAGGCCTCACCATGTTTCAGTAAGTTTTATACTAGAAGTCAAAAATATTTTAGGTAATCTTACAAAAATATTTAGGTTTTTTTTTATTATTTTGGATCAAATTTTTATTAATTATTTCGGATCAAATTTTTATTAATTATTTCGGATCAAATTTTTATTAATTATTTCGGATCAAATTTTTATTAATTATTTCGGATCAAATTTTTATTAATTATTTTGGATCAAATTTTATATTTAGATAAAGTTCCGTTTCTTAAGTTTATCTATATAAGTGTCTTTCCTGAAAAATCGCGATTTTACACAATTCTTTTTTATAACTAACTATTAGAATAAGTATATTCAACTCTTAACTTACGCTTTGAAGTGTGAATAGTGCAATATGGCGGTCAGAACAACACGTGAATGATGCGCGTGTTGCGTGTGCTCGGTCAGAGTTGTGATTTTTGCTTTATTTTTTTACTTAGGCATTTATATTTAATATTTTTGCTTTTTAAGTTTATCTATATAGGTGTCTTATCCGAAGAAACGCGATTTAACACAAATTTTTTTTTATAACTAACTATTAGAGCTTTTTTTGTATCTGCTGTCATGTTGACAATGTCATATAGCGCCATTTCGGACTCGATTTCACCATGGTAAAACAGAGTGTAAGTTCAAAAATATAAGTAATGATAGATAATCTGCAAAATCTGTAATATAGCAGATTGTTTCGGATAGCATATTAAACCGAGTTCATTCATGACTTTTTTTTATATTTAAATAACCAGTTCATGTGCATTTACGACTGAAAAATATTCGTATATAATTAGTATGTGATTCGTATCTGAATATTTTCTCAAAAAACAGAGTGTAAGTTCAACAGAGTGTAAAACAGAGTGTAAGTTCAAAAATATAAGTAATGATAGATAATCTGTAATATAGCAGATTGTTTCGGATAGCATATTAAACCGAGTGCATTCATGACTTTTTTTATATTTAAATAACCAGTTCATGTGTATTTACGACTGAAAAATATTCGTATATAATTAGTATGTGATTCGTATCTGAATATTTTCTCAAAAAACAGAGGTGTAAGTTCAAAAATATAAGTAATGATAGATAATCTGCAAAATCTGTAATATAGCAGATTGTTTCGGATAGCATATTAAACCGAGTGCATTCATGACTTTTTTTTATTTAAATAACCAGTTCATGTGTATTTACGACTGAAAAATATTCGTATATAATTAGTATGTGATTCGTATCTGATTATTTTCTCAAAAAAAAAAAAAAAAAAAAAAAAGAACTGTTGAGGAAAGCCCAGTTTTTATATATATATATTATCGTATTACATACTGCATGATTATGCTAGTTGATTCTCAAAAGATTAATGCTATATATATGCGCTGTGTAAGGTTTAATAACAGTTGTAGAACTTATTTTTTTTATTTAGAGTTGATCAGCGGATATAATATAACCTGGATATTAACAGACATGATAAAACTTTACTACTGCCTTCAATAAATTTGGTTTATTTAGAATAATTTTCCGTCTCGAAGCTATTTTATATACAATGATGATCATGTGACTTCAGGCGTGGATCAGAATTACGAGAGATATCTCTTCGAATTACAATCAACTGGAGAGATGGTATCCTGCTATAATGATCGTTTTCGGTTATTTTTCGAGTAACTCGTTTCTGGGAGATGGATTATTTCTGGCTGGCGATTACCGAAAAAGAAAATGTCTCGTTAACACTTTTTCACGATCTCTCTTATCTCGATTAGTTTAGATGTATTTTTATGGCATATATAGTCAGTATATTTACGATATCAATAAAATATTTCAGTTAAATATTCATATAAGCTCATGTGCAACATATAATTTAAAATACATGCTCCTAAATTTAGTTTCTGTTTAAAACTAAAGTTTAGTTTCTGTTTTAATCAAATAAATTTTATTAAAAAAAGATTCAAAAATCCTTTTTTTATTTATTATATCTTTTTAGAAAAAAATCTGTCAAGAAACTTAATTAAGATTCACAATTATCCATCGCCAATTAGCAGAAGCTTATTTAACTTAGTTTTTTAAGAATTGGCATTATTTACTAATTGTTATTACTTAATCGTAGATAAGAAATTTTTTATTCATTTCTAATTAAACGAATTTGTTCGCAAATGAGGGATTTTGTTATCGCCTTTTCATGCAGTTCCTGGTGTACTACATTATGAAAATTTTGTACGCTATGAAATTTATGTTTGTGCTGACAATACACTATTTCAGCATTTTTAAAATTTAATTAGCAGCGAATTAAGCTTAATTAAATTTTAATTCCCTATGTACGTCAACAAAAAAAAAATAAAAAAATAGTTACTGCTATTAGATTCAATAACATTTACAATAATAAGTGATAAATTAAAAATAAAAGGTAAAAAAATAATTCAAATAAAAATATTTATTTTTGTGCATTAATAAAAGAGGGGTTTAAAAGATGTTTTTATTACTTTTATGTATTGTTTAAATCAATAATGTTATGGAACGTATATTTTCGAATGAAAAAATTTCTTAAGTGATTCATTTAATATTTATAGCTTCTATTAGTTTTGTAAAATATATTTATTTAATGGAAAAAATATTTTCACTCGAACGCGAAAAAAATTATGAGAAGAAAAATGATAGAATGGAAAGTGCATTAGAGTCAAATGATCTCAACTTGCTTTTAAATTCGAGGGTAGTATTATCCTACACTTATCAGCAAATAGCTCCATGCAGTAGTACATGCACTTACAAAGAAAGTTCGGTATTTTATTAATGGATGCTCTTAGATAACTAGCTTTATATGGCTTCTATGATAAAAAAAGTACAGAAAGCAATTTCGCCGTTTTATGCAAAACTTGTTTGTGGGCTTCTTCTTTTGAAAGAAATTTGGTTACGAGATAGACTTTATTATAAAATTTTGCCATTTTTTGCAAAAAATAAGCCAGGCTATAAATTATTACAAATTATAAAATTGGAAAAAATATATTATGAAGATTATGTAAATCATTACCAGAATTAAAAAAAAAGGAAAACATTAAAAAGAATTTTAATGAAGTAGTTTTGAGAAGAGATATTTTATCGTGCACCTATATAAATATCATTAGCCAGTAATGACGTCGTTACTATAAATTATGCATATTTACAGGTTACTGCGGAAATCCGTTTATTAACTTTAAGGCTAATCCAGGGATAAAAACGCAAACCATTTTTGCAATAGAAAACAGGTTCGGAGAGGCAAAGAGAAAAGTTGTAAATGGGTATTTATCATGGAATGAAGTAAAAGAAAAGAATACCCAGATTAAATTATTTAATTAATATTTAATTGAATTGAAATTTACAATAACACAAAGAGTCAAAAGTATAGATATTATATGCAGTTATATGCAGCATGGCAGGTACAATAACGGCAAATAGGATAGATACTGTATCAACAATAGACCCTTGTGAAATTCAAACAACTTGTCGTCTGAAGTGGTACGCAATTTACATTCTTCACGGAATATGGTTCTTGGGCTGTTGTGTATTTCTATGCTATTAAACTTTAATTCGTTGATTAGCTTTATAGGTAGGCCAAGGATAAAGACGTCAAATATCTCAACTGATCTATTTTTCTTTTAATTTACAGGCAGGGAGCCCGGTAGCAGCCATTCTTTACAGATCCCCTATTCTATTTCAAAAAATGACTCTTTTATTTATTCCTGATATACCACTAAAGTATGTAAACGACCCTTCAGGACAACGTATAAATGAATTATATACCTAGACAGCGACTTTTTTGATGTCTTGAATGTTTCGAATACTTTAAAGCAAAATGTGACTGTCGTTTCTTTATTTTATCAGACGAAGTAATTATATTTTGACATTGTTCAAATATTTATGAGAGTTTCGAGTACGATAAAGCAAAAAGTGACTGCAGTTATTTTATTTCGTCAGACGAAATAATTATATTTTAATACTGTTACAAACATTTATGAAAGTTTCGTATACTATAAAGCAAACAGTGACTGTTTGTTTATTTATTTTATCAGACGAAGCTATTAAACTCGCTGTGTAACAAACTTTTATGGGGTATTTTTTGATGAAGTGCGAATCAACTTAAGTAATGAGAACAAACTTCTAAATTAAGATCTAACTTGAAAGTATAATATTTAAATATAATATGAATTAAGCAAGAATATCTGCTGTGTACTTTTGTCTTTCAGTGTTTGTTTTCTGTCTAGACAATGTAAGCAATTTGTATGGATTCCAGTTCTCTTTCTAAAAGTTCAAATTTACGTTTTTACTCATTAGATTCTTGAAGCTTGAATTCTTATTTTCAATCACATTCTGAAACGCTATCTACTTTTATTTCAAAATCAATTTATTTTTATAGAAAATATTTCTACTTAACTTATTCTTTTTGCTATGCTTCCAATTAAATTACTACTTAGATGGATATTAATAGTGCATACTTTTTTATTAAATCATAAGAATTTTAACATATTAAACTATCTTCTATACATATTACTAAGTAATTTTTGTTCTGGCCTCTACATAAAGAGTGGACAGAGAAATGTATAAAAAGTCCAGAAAAATAATTAGCAAATGAATTTGATATGAATCACTAAACAGTCTAAGGAAGGATGCGTTCATTCACTTCTAGCAAATTTTCGAAACTTTAAACTACATGAAGGATTGATTTTTGCAACTTTTGTTTCATTCATTTTTCAATAAAAATCTGATTTTTAAAATAAATGCAAAAACTGTTTAAAAACATTCGTTAAACATATTATATCTTTAAATCAATCTCAGAATCATATATACGCTATTCTTTTCGATAAAGTGAAGTCATTTGATGATTTATTAAAAGCCAAAATCTTAATTCCCTCCGAGTTAAACAATTTTCAGATTTAAGAGAAATTGTAAATTTAATGTCTTAAAATAAAAGTTGTAATTTTCATTCACATTATAGTTCATCAAATTTTGTTATAGCTTAATTATCTTTTTAATTTAAATCATAAGGTATTTCTTTTTAAATATAACTAAAAATTCTGCTCTAATAAATGGTATTATTTAATTATTGTGCTATTTTTGCTTACACACTAATAAGTGTCATTTTCAAAAAACATAGAGTAATTATTCACTTTTAGTAACTTCTCTTAATTTATGCCAAGAGTGGTATATTTTAGACGGTTAGATTAAAGAGAGGTCCTTGCTGGAATAGGGTTTCGAACTGAAAAGCCATTGATGCCGAAATTGAAATCTTAGTAATCGGCTGTCGCAGCTTCACGAAAAGAAAGAAAGTTAATAAAGGCTTAAACATGACTTTCTTAATACGCACAAAACGCAGTTCCCTTTTTTTTCTTCTTTTTTTTTTAATCAGTTTTAATTTATTGTCCACAATGCCAGCACATGGATTCTTGGATCTGTTTCAACTGGCAGGTAAATCATAGAGCCTTACCATCATTTCAGCAATCCTAGAGTTGAGATTACCATCCGATGCTGTAAGACCTTCATATAGCTAAGATTTCATGTGTCACTGCAAGAAAGATCCTGGGAGTAGCAGGTAAGGGCTTAGAGTTTGATCTGTATCTGTCTGGAAGAAATGCTCTGAGTTCATGACTCGTCCATTGTCGTAAGCGTAAGTATCCATCAGTTTCATATTCCTGAACTGATATATCATTTGCTTGTTTAATCTTCGACATTCATATAGCTAAGATTTCACGTATCCCTGAAAGGAAGATATCCTGGAAATGGGAGGTAAGAGCTCAGCGTTTTTTCGGTATCTGGCTAGACAAAATGCTCTTAGTTCATAGCTCGTCTAATGTCATAAGCGTACGCATCCACCAGTTCCATATTATTGAACCGATACATCATTTCCCTATTTCTTCTTCGACTCGAATCAACCTATCTTAATCCCCCCTTCTGAATTGGCCTCTAAACATAGCCAAGGATCAAATTTTCAGACGAAATTTTCTATGCAAAAGTGTGCAATATTTTTTGAAACATATTGTGCTCTGTAAAAGAGCTCATTGTACAATGTATATGTTAATACTTATAATATTTATTTTACGTTGTTTATGAACGGGTACTTATTTTAAGGTGTATGTACACACTTGAAGATTTTTTTTAAATTTTAACTTTAAAAATCCAGTTTTTTCACAGTAGGTTATTAATATATGTTTAAACTCATTTCAGTGAGAAAAAACCATATTACACTAATTATTAATTAATTAAATAATATTTAATGAGCTAATTAGCCTATTTTTGAAACATGATCTCCTTAATTCTAATTTGTACAGACACACAATTCTAGTTGGAAATGATGCCTAATATGAGTCTTCATGTTGTCTGCCTCAAACACGTTATAAAAATGTATAGTTTTTTTTAAACAATTTTTTCATCAACGATGAATGGAAAAAGCGAGATTTTTTCTGTCATTTTAACTTTTAAACAGCTATTAAAAATTTATTTCTATAAATATAACTTTGATTGAGGCACAAAACATCCGCTATTTCAGACATATTATTTTGATATATAAATAACTGTATTTGGTTCATTTCTTGTTGAGTTATGATTGTTTGAATGAAGCAACATAATGGTAAAATATCATTCTTCATAAAATGAGTTTTATAAACGCCGAAACTAGAGTTTTTAATGAAAGCACCTCAAGAAAAATAATTATAACTGGAGAAATATTTCGAATATTGACAACATCTTGGTATCGTTTGAAAGCTAAGGGATCAGAGAATATTATTAAGCATTAAAAAAATATTCGATATTTTGAACGATTTTCGAAGTTTTAAGTGTGTACATACACCTTAAATAATCATCCATCCTTATTCGGTTGAGAATTGCACTTATTACTTTTAGAATAAATGACTGATCACGTGAGTTCTAAAACTAATCTTCATCAGGATAATTATGAAGAATAGTTTAAACCAAAGTTTGACAAAATTGGCGAAGTTTGATGATGCGCGAAACTGTGAAGTTCTCTGATATTTTTAACTTCTGTCGCTCGTAAAATCAAAGCGGAAAAGCGATTTCTAAGTTTTCTTTGGGTTATGAGTTTTTAAAGAATAAAAATGCTGGCAGAGCGATTTTTAATCAGTAGTATGATTAATGATATTTTTTTCAATCTGTTCCTTTAGGTTCAAGATATTTATTTATATACATTTAATCTTCTTAAAGAAATATTTAAGCAAATTTATGTTCTTTGACTTTTTTTTTGTTAATCGCTGTTCTTTAATTAATTTTAATAATCTTCTGCAGTATCAAAGTTAGTTTTTATTCCAAACTGTAGAACCTATAACCATCCTTGGTAAAAAATTATAGTTTCAATATTTTTGCTATAAACTATTCGTTTATTTTTGCAATAGAGATTGCGATTCTTTATTGAAGCAGAAAATCGACTCTATGAAGATGCATGCGAGAGATTTTGTTAAATCTAAATCAACCAATCAAGTCAATATCAAACATTCAGAAACTTCTTTGAAGAGAAATATTATTTGTATATAAGCAACCACAATCCATATAATCTTTTGGATCATTCAAAGACACATCATTCAAAGAAGCGTCGGTTTTATCTGCAGCCCATTTGTCGATTTGGATCGCAAACATCGTTCTTTAAACAGACAAGGAGAAGGAAACTAAGACAGCCCTGAAATCGATTTATTTTACTGAATGGGTTCCTTATCTCTGCTGCTTTCTTTCTGTATTTAGTTATTTATTTTTGTAAGAAGTAGGTCTCGTGTAACCTAAAATACTTATCATTGATTTCACCTGCAAAACCCATGTTGTATGAATATCAAAGTGAAATTATTCTGGTGGAAATAAACAAGTATTGCTTGTTAACTTTCATATATAATTGGCTGCCGTGGATTATTTTTGAATGCAACCAAATTCTGTATCGATTACTTATTCTAAAATCGATACTTAAATTTCCATTTTATTTTGCATATTTCGAGATGGAGGTGGATAAATCAATACTAAAACATGCGTTTGAATCAAAGAAATATCTTACATCCCTTTAAAATTTTGATGCATACTGACTAGTCCATGTAATAGAGATTCACATGCAAAATGGGTGGCACGATGTCATTGACTAACATTCTTGAGCTATATATGCTAACGTAAATTATTTACTTTAATTAAAATATAAATAAAATGTGAATAAAAAATAAAATACTTCGTAATAAAAATATTAATCTTGAGATATACTTGTTTCCATTCTTCACAGAATCGTCAATGAAGATAATAGGACTGCATATATTATATGCTTCATCCGAACTTGTCGCGCATTTTTTCTTTGTATAATTAAGCAATAATTTTTTTATTGTCACCAAATTCTGTAAATACTTGTTTGTTTGTTTCAACATATAATAATTTAAAAATTTGTTTATTTCAAATAAATCTCTGTTCTAATTGTTGAAAATAATTTTTCCTTCACCGCTTCTATGAAATAATTTTTACAATGAAACTGTAAAAATATCTGGACGGCGATGTTATTACTGACACTAACAGTAACTTTCAATTAATGGATGACGTGTATTTAGCACCAAAATTTCATTCGTTTGGCAATTAAAAAATGTTTATTGTTTCAATTCTATTTTGCAATCTCAAAACAACGAAGCTTTTAGACATTTCGAGTACAAAAAGATTCCGAGCCCAAGTCTTACTTTAAATGAAGATCGGTACAAATCGAAGTTTACGAATTGTATTAATTTTTGTAATAATCACCGTACTTTAAACTTCACAATGGGATTGATTGGGAATTCAGCATGAACTTCCGCCTACAGTTCTCTAATCACTAAATTAAAAGATGTTTTCTACATTGGGGAACTGAGTTGGTTGATTTAATTTGCTACTGATTATGATAGTTATAATTTTTATCTACGAATAAACTAAAGCACATGAACAGAGGAGCAGACTAGCATCGTAGAGTACAAACATCATAAAAAAGGAAATTTTAACAAGAAAAAATAAAGGACTTTGAACAAAATGATGAAAAAATTGCAATACCAAAATAGTTAAAAAGTTTCCTTTTTTCAATCATAGAAAATAGGAAAAATGAGAAAAGAATATTGAGTAAACTCTGACAATTGACCTAGTTGCTTTTTTTTCACTTCATATAAGTATGGAAATTTTAGAACGAAAACAAATGAGAAAAGTATATTTTCTGTCAGGACTAACTAGCATCTTTTAGTCTTTTGAATTAATTACTATTTAGGTTTATTTATTTAGCACAAGAGCCATCATTGGCTATAACTGCACCAAGTAGATGGTAAAATCAAAGATTAGATTAAAAAAAACATCTAATCGAGATATAAAGGCAAAAAAATCACAACAGAAATATAATTACATAAAAAAAAATTTGAATTAATAATATCAATTAAAACTCCAACCATTATGTCATAATCAAATGTTTCATATTTCTACATTGGGGAAGCTTTAGCGTATTACATTAGATAGCTAAAAGCATTTTCTAGCAGTTGCGCAAAATGTTTAATATAACACATTAGATATTTACTGCTAAATTGTTGCAGACACTTTAAATATAATGAAATGGGAGCTAATTTATATTGTTATGTTCAACTAATCAGATTTTATCAAATAATCACCGTATATTTGGAATCAGACATTTAACCCAATTATAAATATTTGAGATTCAAGTTACACAACTTGTAAATTAATATGAATGAAAAATGGCTTATGATTACTATTTACATCTACTACCAAACAAAACCTATCATCGTCAATTAAATGTAAATTTTTCATGTATATGATTAATTTCAAAAGAATATCTGATGCATTTTGATAAAATTGCGACTTAAGGACATGAAATGCGTATTCACAAATTGTAAAGCAATTGAAGAACTTAGCATAAGGAAATGATAATTAGCAAACATTGACTTTTATGCATTTCTTCTCTTTTAAATTGTAATATTTCTATAAAATTTAACTAAAAATAATTCTGGTCAAACTAATAAAAAAATTAAACTGTTAAACTCAATTAATTAAATATTTAGATAAATTTAACTAAAATAATTACGAAGAAAATAATATATCTTTCAATAATTCGATTTAAAATGTACGAAATATAAAAGTTCTTTCTGATAGAAATTTTTTTAAATAGATTACTGTCGAACGATATTTTTATTTGTTAAAGAAAAATGTATTTTTTATATGTAATATAGAATCAAAAATACAATATAGTTTACATGATATTCAAGGGATATTTCAACTTTTAAAGGCGCTCTACCAAACTATATTATTTACCTTATATGTATTATCTTGGTTCTTTTTTTAAACCGAATATCAAGTTGACTGCGTTTAGAGACCCTAATGCAGCTGGTTTTATCAGACACGTGGGTGTAAAGTTTATGTGCGGATATCCGCACCTATTCAAAAGTGCAATAATTTGTATATCTGATCTAGACATAACAGTTTACTGAATTTTACGGTTTTCGCGTTATTCTGATACAGTTCACTTTTACACATATTCTTCTTAAACTGTAATAAATTCTATATCTTGTCTAGACGCAGGATCATTCCTAACTTTTGAGCTTGAATTTCTGGTTTCCCAAAAAGTAAATTTCTTAAATTTTGATAAAATTCAAAGCGGTGTAAGTTTCAAAAGAAAATTCTGGAATGTTAAAGAGAGCTCTTATTTTTTTTTTTTTAGTGCAACAATGACTTTGCCTTTTCTTTCAAAAGTAACACCTTTGCGAATTCTTTTATGCACAACTTCCTATTTCATGCATATACAAATCACACTTTTCTCCCTCCCGGCCTTGGCAGAGAAGTTAATGCTGGCCTTTCTGTAAAAGCATTTTCATTGCTACGTGACGGTCTGCTGAAGAAAGAAGCATTTTTCTCCTTAATGAGCCAAAA
Organism: Argiope bruennichi; assembly: GCF_947563725.1. Classification (NCBI taxonomy): domain Eukaryota; kingdom Metazoa; phylum Arthropoda; class Arachnida; order Araneae; family Araneidae; genus Argiope; species Argiope bruennichi. Next base: position 17,986,346 of record NC_079163.1, read on the forward strand.
ACAAGAAGTGCAGTTTTTAAGAAATAAATAATTCACTCAGCGAAATAAAAGAAGTCAAATCTTATGGAAAACTGACTACACTTTTTTAAAACTGAAAATGAGCTTCCTTAATTTTGGCCCGTTTGTTTCAGAAAGGTATCTAGGGAACACTTAATTTTACGAGAACTGATTTCAAAAATTTCTGACAGATATGCATGCTGCTGATATGTAAATATGTTGCAAAACCAACATTTCTGTAGCGTTCCTTTTTAATATTTCATAAAAAGAAGGTTTTAACGATGCTAAAGTTATCTACCGAAAAGGAAACAATGAATTAACCCATTAAACATCCCGTTCATGAGCCATCCGTGTACTAAATTATCCCATTTTTAAAATGATAAGCTTCTTATTCATATACATTATAATTAAATGAAGAACTTCGTGGAAATATATAAACATCTCAAGTATTTCATTGACATTAATTTGAATACAACTCATTTATTAGAAAAACAAAATGTGTCTTTTAATTATGTAATTAAGATAACGAGAAAGTAAATTGGCTTAAAATGCAAATCCTCTTGTACAAAACAAAATATATAATCAAATATTTTAGAAACACGTTATTTCATTAAATATGCACACTTAGCGTATGAATTTATCGAGTTTCCGAAAATTGAATTTCCCTTTTACAGCTGACATGTTTTCAAGTCGATAATTTAGTTTGGTAATTATGTATGCGAACTTCATTCTGTTTTTAAAAAGAAAAAAAATATTTAATATTTTAAAAAGAAATTTAATTTAAATAAGAGAAAACCGCATTTTGATTCTATGTACAAAAATTTATAACACTAAGAACAAAATTCAAAAAAGTTAACAAATAATGAAAAATTTAAGAAAAAAACCAAGGAAAAATATTTCTTTTACTTACAATTTACTATAAAAAATACGTTTTACTTGAAAATTTCTAAATTAGGCCATTTCATTTATCACTTATTATTTAAAGTTGTCATAATTTGATTACAAAAAACAGCCTTTTAAGTACCTACCGAAAATGTGATTTCATACATTAAACAAATGAACGAGGGAGTTAATAATCAATATAATTTTATGAAGAAATTGATATTTTATGGCAGAGAATTCTATTCTACTCGCTTGTGCTATTTTCAAATTATTTATAAACAAATTATTTATTGAATTGCAAACCTAAAAGTGTTGATTTCTATTAGAAAAATAAATCTCATATCGAATATATGCATTTTAAATATTGATTACGTAATAAAAATAGTTTTTAAAAATTCTCTGCTTAACATTTTGATATTTTAACACATTCATGAACAGTTTTAAAATGTGGGTAGAACTAACAATGTCAATTTTTTTTTTCTTCTGGGTTAAAATGACTTTTTTTTCTAAATATTTATAGCATTATCCTAGTTGCTGTGATAAATGAAAAAAAAAACCGTATTTCTGTCATTTTTTTTTCACGTATGTAACTGTAATTTGTATTTATAAATTTGGGTAAATATTTGACTGCTTTAACCATATTGTCTGTGAATATGTTAGCGAGTTTACTAAAATGAAGGCATAATTCAGAATCATCACAACTTATTTCTGGTAAGACATTATTATTATAATTATTTCTGGTACTTTTAAGACAGTAGCCACTATCTGGAATAATATAGTGTTCGATATTATTTAATAAACAAGGTAGATAACTTGTTTACCAAATAAAAGCACTTTTTAAACACGTTTTAATAAATTTGATTTTAGTTATTTTTTAATTTTTAATCTTTAATTTGTAATTAATGATTATATATATTGTTACAAATCTGTAATTTTGCTATCCGTCACGAATAGTGCCATCCTGAAAAAACCGTTAAAACCTTTGTAAGATCTGTCCTGTGCGTGCTGAGCTTGGCGACCTTTTGGCGACTTTGCGATGAATTTGGCTAGTTTGGCGACTAAATGGATAATACCGGAAAGTTCGAGAAGTTTCACGATCCATCCAGTAATAACCGAGATACACCGAGGTACGCCCTGATTGGTCTGAAGATTCTAGCCCCGCCTCCCGGAACTATAAAAGACGAGCACTCTGAAGCTGGGAAGAAGTTGTGTGGATCGTCAAAAGTTGTGTGTGAGAGGAGTCGGAGTCGCCGACAAATAAGAGAAATTAAAGGATGAGACAGCAAGCAAGCTGCTGAACTATAGCGATTACATGCGTTACGTTATTATGATTGATCAACGGTATTTTGCTGTATAGAAAATTTTTTGTAACAATATATAATGGAATCTTGGTATCAATTTTAATGTTATCAAATTTTTTGTTAAATGGTACTTTTGACATTAACTAGAAATTTCATTAAATCTATCTATTATCTCACAGTTAAGTTCTGGGAATATTAAAATGGAACAATTCCATCAAGTGTATAAAATTTCAAAACTCTAACACATTAGAAAGAAAGAGAAAAATCAATTACAAAATATATTGTTTATTAATTTCAAAATATCTTCACAAGCATGAAACAAGTCGTGTTCAATAAAAGTGTATTAAAAAAGTAGCAAATGCTTTTTTATGCTTTTCTATTAATGTAATAAATGTTTCCAATCAGTAAGATGAATCATTTATTGATATGAATAATGGATATTAAATAGAATGAAAAAGACAAATTATGTCTTAAAATATTTCCTTATACACAGTTTAGTTTTGACGTTTTACGAGATGGATAGCAATAAAGGGCTCCTAGCCCCTCCAAGAAATATACCTAAAAACTGACGTTGAGAGTCAAACGTCCTGTACGGAGGTTAAGAGGAAAAGCACCGGTTCATGTGTCATCCTCAATATCCGACCCCATCTGAGAATTGGAAATTCTTTCTGAATATAGTTATAGCGTTCTCAAAAAAACGGGAAATGAATATAACTCTACTTAACTAAACTAAACAACTTGAGAAACTTTAAGAGAAACCCAAGAGAAAGATAATTTTCATTGGGCTATATATTCATAAAGTTTTCTGCAGACATATTTATAAGATTTCCTGCATGAATTCATGAATTTCTCTTTACCGAAATGAGATTCTTCAATCAGAACTCAATTATCAAAATCGAATTTCGATGATTTAAACTAACTTTCTCCTAAATGCCATTACTTTAAATTTCTATATTTTTCCACTTACAATTACTACAAGTAAATTACATCCCTATTTATATGAACAAAAGAAATTGTTAATTAAATGTTTTATAATGCACTAATCTGAAAGTTTAGTTTAGTTATATTAACGTCCCGTTTTAAAGCAACATTAGGGCTATTTTGGGACTGACCTCGTAGTTTTGAACCGCTGTCAGATGACGAGGACGACATCTGAGCTGGCATCCCCCTCTCCACACCACGCCGCGCCAGCGGGAGGACGTTTGGCCCGGACGGTTTTAGCGTGTACCCGACCCGCATACATGACTGTTCCTCGGTGGAATCGGGTCATGAACCTGAAATCCTCCGGTTCCGAGTTCGAGACCTTACCACCAGGCCACCGCGGCCCCTCACTAATCTGAAAGAAACCCTATCCAAAAATGCAGATCCTAACTTTCGGCATTTACTTAAAAAATACGTTTATTTTTGCTTACTTCCTGGGAATGATGATTTGTTATACATCTTTAAAAAAAACTGTTTCGAACTTTAAAAAAAATGAAGCGTTTAAATGATCTTAGCTTAGAAAAAAAAAATCTTATCGATTCTCTGGAGTTAAAAAACATTTTAATATGTGCTTTTTCGTAAGAGTGATTTTAATCACCTGTATTTACCCTTCAAACGGTAGTCAACCTATTATTAAAGCTCCCTTGCCAATAAAACTGTCCCCTCATTCTTTTCTCTTTTTATTTGGCACGTTCGACAAACAATTGAGTGTTATCGCTCGATAAAAAGGCCTTCAAAGTAAAGATTGAAAACCGACTACATAAGGAAGAGGAAATCTTATAATTTGACATTTTTTATTTTATATCAGGTTTTGAAACATTAGAATGTGTTTCATAAAATGTCTAGTCTATAATTTATTGTTGGAAAAAAGAAACCACCCACCGTGAGAAAACAACAACCGTAAACTGGATTCGAATATGGTGATTGACAGTACAAAAGTAACATGTATTTTTACTGCACTGCAAATTCAGTAGAAGGACGGAAAGTGGCCCGATGTTAATTTCTTTTAATCGAAAAATTATTTTAAGTTATGTAAAGAATTATATTTTATTCCATCCAGAAAATGTACTGATCGCTGCAAAATTTATGAAGTTAGACTAGCCTATTAGCCAGATAAAGTGAAATATTCTTGATACACAAACAGTTTAAGCAAAATGGCTACATTTTTTTTGTAATTGACTGAGTTATGAAGCTTTGAGCATCACTATTTTGTTGTTGTTGTTGTTTATAATGGTACTTGCCATGGACAAGCTCGCTGACGCCAAGTAGGGCGCTACATTCGCTTGCACAACCCCTTTTTAAAGGGGGGCGCATTCACACATCTCACTGATAGAACAGATGAAGAACAACTATGCCCGAACCAGGACTCGAACCCAGGACGCCCAGGAATACGCGTTACCCCTATGCCAGGACGCCGACTATCACTATTTTAGACCATATAAATGGGCGCCTTTAGAAAGATTTTCCAATTAACAGGTGACGCTTTCTCGAATGATTGACTTAACATAATCAATTCGAACCTTCATAATTCGGCCAGTTTTAATTATAGAAAAGTAGGGTTTTTCTTGTATAAAATGTTAGTGTGTTAAGAATAATGTATTAAATATTACTAATAAGACCGGAGAATTGCATAGTAGTTTAAATAATTCGTAATTTCTTCCGCTGCACATATATTGACTCAAACAGTAAAAACTATAATGTTTATGCCATATGCAACATTTTTCCAATTAGAAATATATCTCACGATTTAGAAATTATCTATTAGGACACGATTAAAATAGACATCCTGGATACACATATGAAAGCAATATACATCTATTTTATGAAATGAATGAATGAATGAATTTTAAAAAATGAAGTAATAGAAGTAATCCTACTTATTATAAAATTTCAATATGTAATGTGATTAATGTAGAATACAAATGTGTCCTAGTTTGGTTTTAACTAGTTTAAAATATACTGATATTTTCACTTGTATTAATTAACATTGGAAATATTCATTTCTGAATTTTCAAAATATTGTAAATGCGAAGGAAATACACGTGAAAAAATACGTATCAAACTCTTTCAATCGAACATATTTCATATGTGAGTTCACTTGTATCTAGATTACACAGGAAAAAATATTTTAGATATTTATTTACAGAGAAACCATTAAAATAATTTTCTTTAAAATAAACAACAACATAATACCATCACTTTTAAATACAACAAATAAAACAACTATGCAACAACATTCTCCTGTCTACTTAGCTTCGAGTATTAATGCTACAAAATCCCCCTCCCTTGTATTTGGTGCATAGGATCTAGCATTCAAAGAGCGCAATTTATTATGACTCAACTTTTTTTAATTCTGACGGAATTCACCAATATTTTTAAATTTTGAAGCGACAGTTTTACGCTTTAAAACATATTTATTTTTAGGAATGATACGGATTTGTATTTGAGTAGTTTTTTTTTTCTGTCTCTCTAAGTAATAACACGAAGCTAGTAAAAAGTTTAGAGTATAATTAAAGAGAAGAGTCATTATTTTCGTAGCTTGTATTATTATCAATTAAACTTCAGACAGTTGTTTTAAAAAAAGTTATTTTCTTTTCCTTTCTACGCAGTAGTAGATAGTAAATACTTTTAACGATCGTCGAAGACATAGAAATTTTCAAACTTTTTGTTGTTTAAAAGTAAGTCAAACCAAAAGTAAAGTCTCATATATTTATTTCAAATGAAACCAGCATGCTTCTTATTTTTTAAAAATAGAGTAATATTTCTATTTTTATATAGTAAAGGATAAATAAGATTCAATAAGTTTTTTCTATCTGTGTTTAGTAATCGAATAAAAATAAAATTGATTAAAATACAGGACTAAATTATAGTTTCATTTATAGGCTTTTTTCAGAAGAAATTATTTAAAATATTTAAATAAAATCATGAATATCACAAACAGGGAGTTTCAAAAATGCGGAATGAGTGCTTATTTCTCTTAATATTCAGCCTATGCATATGCATCCAATTACGAATTTTCATATTAGTTTTATTCAATAAAGAGGGTAATTATTTTAAAATTCTTTAGCTTTTATAGAGGTTGATAATAAAATGTATAAAAAATAAAATTTCCATATTGCACCTATATAATAAAGGTCTTAGCAAAATGTTTCACTTACATTCACCTAAAATACTTAGAATATATCTAACGATATATAATAAAGGTCTTAGCAAAATGTTTCACTTACATTCACCTAAAATACTTAGAATATATCTAACGATATATAATAAAGGTCTTAGCAAAATGTTTCACTTACATTCACCTAAAATACTTAGAATATATCTAACGATATATAATAAAGGTCTTAGCAAAATGTTTCACTTACATTCACCTAAAATACTTAGAATATATCTAACGATTTAGAAATTACTTAGTAAAATCACTTAGTAATTTTTTTTATTAATGCCTATTTATTTTATCTTACATTTTAACCCCCCGGGGTGCACCTCGAAATGAGGATGAGATGCTTCCGGCATGGTGGTTGGATCTCGCCACCCTGGAGGGTACACTAATAGGTGGGGGATCTGACTCCTCCCATTGATGACGAGACGTACTTCCTTCGGGGAGGGTTGTACCGTGGCCGGTGACGGCCCTAAGGACTCAACCATAGTTCTCACCAATGTTGCTGCTGCGGCGGTCCGGTCATTCAGTTTTTTGGTTTAAATCCGTGTGCCTTCGTGGCGAGTCGGAAAGTTAGATGGCTGACTTCACCTAAGTACGCACAAAGTTTCTCCTAGCATTCTCTCAATTTTCAAAGATATGATTATATGTATAGTTAGAAGGGTTTTCTATTAATTTAAATATACACAGTTATTTTAGTGATACAGATTTACAGGATGGTTACGCGATTGCAAACCAAGGATCATTACTTTCCCGAGAAGGGACGTGGAGGATGTTATACAACAGATACTGAAATTGACATTCTGGCCTGTTTTTTGAAATTACTATTATACTCATGCATGAACAGTCACTTCACAACTTAACATTCTAAAAATGACACTGCAAAAATATTTCAACATAATAAATAGCATCTATCAGCATTTGTGGATTCCATAGACTAATACAATCAGCACATGAGTGAGAAAAATTGATTTGAATATTTCATAATATTTGTGAAACTGGAAAATAAGTTAAATATTAAAGAGTAGAGAATTATTACAATAAAAACATCCTAGAACACTAACAAAGCGTGTTTTCAAAGAAATGTTTAGAATAATTTGTAACAAGGGGACAAAAGGAGGAACACATCTGTTCGCACCATAACACAAAATCAAAAGAGGCAGACATTTTTCCCTTCAGTGATTTTACTAAGATATTATTTTAGGGATTTCTATGACACGTGCCAACTTAGAAAAGGGAATCTTAAGTACCTCTGTAAGCGTTAGGGATTTTTATATCTTCGCTTGGGACGTGAGAAACAAAGAGTTAGCAATTTTTTAGAGCGCGTGTTAGAAATGAATAAATGAAAGTGGAATATGGATCAGGAAATACGAGAAAATTTTAGTATAACGTGAGCTAATTATATATATATATATTAAAGTTTATTCGTATTATTTTACAATCGTGTCTGAAGCAAGAAGTTTTTCAAGTTTTAACAGAAAAGCTTATGCTATTTGTACATACTTTTGTATCAATTATCGACATGAAAGCCTGAAAATGTATATCATACTAGTAGTACTTTCTTAGATATAATTTTGTGTTTGTTTTTCTAAACACACAGTTTTTGGAGAATTATAATTTTTAGTTTAGCTTACGTTTAACAATATATTACGCTTTGAATCATAATCTTTCCATTTCACAAAAGAAATTATTGAGCTTGTAACTGTCTATCTCAAGTATTTTTCAATTGATTATTTTAAGTGTATAATACTCAGCTACTGTATAACATTTTCCTGAATAGGCTTTTTTTCTCTCTTTCATTTCTGATAATATCTAAATTTATTTTCTTTCATACCAGACGTCAACTTTACATATTTCGATGCGTGAGGTGGATGCGAATTTGGAAAACTCACAAGAATGGTTTTTTTATGCGTAAACGATTTTATTCGTGCATCTGTATTCGTTACTAAAAGAACAATTCATATGTAACAGGGAAAGCTAGAATATAAAGCTGGAAGAATAGCACTAACCTTAAGTAAAACCGTTGGATCTAAACCAAATTTATAAGCAGAAAGTGCTTCGTCTGCACTTTAATCACATATTGCTATGTCTGGAGAGTTTTTATTATTATATTTATTCAGACACATACAAAAATATTTCATAAATGTTACCAAACTAGTTGTTTACTTTTCTTTATTTTTTTTACCCCGTATACAATACCAATTATTACATTTCAAGAATAGTTTTAATATTAATTCCACCAAGAGAATACTAAAATGATTCCCTTCACATGCAAAGACATTTTTACCTGTGTACTAAACTACAGAAGTTTTAATACTTAAATTTATATTAAGTCAATATAACTTTATATTAAGTCAATATGACTTTATATTAAGTCAATATGACTTTATATTAAGTCAATATAACTTTATATTAAGTCAATATGACTTTATATTAAGTCAATATAACTTTATATTAAGTCGATATGACTTTATATTAAGTCAATATGACTTTATATTAAGTCAATATAACTTTATATTAAGTCGATATAACTTAATAATAAGAATCAAAATTACTTGTGCGAGAAGAGGTATTCCAGATGCCCTTTTCTGTTTTCAAAGGGATTACAATAACAATAAATGTCCTAAATAGAATGTATAATGTAATTAGAACATTAAACATATTCCTGGGTCAATGAGGTGAGATAAGCTATATAGTCGTAATTTCTTCAAAAATGTATCTTTTCTACAACTTAAATGAATCAACCGCGGTTGCCTGACGATTTTCAACTAACGGAATTTCAAAAATATGTGATAAATGATGTAACTTAAGATATAAAGAGGATGTTTAGTTTGCTTCCGAAAAATAATGGTGCAACAAATTAAATAAATTACTTTAAATCAATTTCAAGTGTAATATTGTTGGTTCAAATCAGGATTTAAATCTAATTAATGTAAGAAATTCAACTATAATGTATAGTTGAAAAATCAGATTTGAAATCTTTACTTTTAGGCTAAAATTTTATCGCTAGTATCCATGTAATAATAAATGATTCTTTGGTCTCCTGGTTCTCAAAGAAGTGGATTTTTATGTCCCCTGATTTAAAATATTTATCTCAAAACTAAATGTTTGTCCAACATTTGTAAAAAAATAAGTTTATTTCAATATTTCGAAACAGATTTCCTCATTACAGAAAAACAATTAAAAACGGAAAATATTCTTCATTTTGTGATCAATGGCAGTTATTCATAAATACATGACTATTATTGCACAAGTTACAAAATTACAACAATATATTGATTTTACACATAAATGTCAATAAATTAAAGCCCTTTCCAAGACATTTTGCTAATCTGAAATTTCTCCTTCAAAACTTTTCCAAAAAGTGAAGCCTCTCTGTAACAGAGTCACGGAGGGAAAAGCAGCACAAGCTTCTGTTTAGCGCATTGGAAGAAGTGAAAGTCACTCCGTGCTAAATCCGGGCTATAGGATGAGAGATGATCTAATTTCTTGGAAGTGTTTAATGTTTTCGTATAAATATTATAACATGGGAAGATAATATTGGAGTTCATCATCCTCTATGAGTACTTTAAATAATATATGATGAATCATTGCAGTCTACATAAAATCGTATCTGTGCAACATTTGGTGGGATTTTCTATTTCTGCAATCATTTTCAAATAATCTAACATAGTGTAACACGGCTGCAATCATACAACACAGCTTTCTATTTGCATTAATCAGTGCTTAATGAACATCTACTGAAAGTATCACGTAATAACGTTGTTATCCATGCTTACATCCCTATTCCACATGCAAATTGAGCTTATTTTCTGAATTCTCTTGCACTTCTCTTTTTAAATTAATCCATTCTTAAATACTTTTATTTAATATGACTTATTCCATATTTCTAAATATGGAATTTTATAATGAAGTTTTCTATCGCTTTCTGTTATTCTAAAGCTTAGAAATTTTGTATATTTATATATTATCAACGACATTACATTATTTTAGTATCTTAGATCTTAGTTATCTATTCACAGATCGATTAAATTTAATTTAAATTCCGTGCTCTTGGTGTAACTGGTACTGAATTTGAAGAAAATTCATTCTATAGGTTCATAATATTTATAATAGTGAAATAAAAAATCAAAATATAGTAAATAATTAAAATAAAAGGTTTGATATTTTAACGTACTAATAAAAGTATGGCTCAGAAACTGTTTTTATCAAGCATATTTTTAATTAAATACATTTGTATTTTTACTTTAATTAACCTCAAAGTAAATAATCTTTTTTTAAAAAAATCTAATGCTATGTTAAGCACTCTTGGTGAACTTTATATAGGTATTTGTTTTTAATTAAAATTTTGAAATTATACAGTAATAAATTTCTAGTTAGAAAGTACATCTTTTTGCCATAATGAACAATCGTTAGAAAATTTAATTTTAAAACCAGGTGGCTTTTTTATATTTATTTCTGTTATTAGCTCTTATCCTGCGTAGGAGAACAAACGAAACCCTAAAAGTGTAGCTAATTCAAAAGAGGTTGAAAACTTGGTGTTAGCAATTTTTTTTTTTTGTCCAGGCCTGTTTTCTTTACTGTTTTTCAATTAGGAGACTTTTTTTAATCATATCCGAGTATGACGCTTATTTTCCTTAAATTAAATACCGTACAGAAGCATTGTCCCATGTCACTGGAATAAATTAGTTCCGTAGCTTATATATTGTTTCTTTCCTGAATTCCAGTCGGGAATTTTATTTTATGCATAGCACTTTTCGAGTTAATTATGAAAGGAAAAAAAAGCAAGAGCTTAAAAGAAACACATCTACAGCTCATATTTTATGTATTTTTGGTAGCTTTAATAATTTAAATGTATGAAACTAACCGCAACTTCTTTGGAAATTTTCAAGCCAGAAAAAGTTCGAATTAGATTTCGCAAAACAAAGAATATTTGGATGACAATTTTCATTGCTGCAAAAATGAGATTTTAATTTAAAACAGTTGAAACAAAAAGAGTGGCATTCGCAGCTGCTACTATTAATTTAATTTATTTTTCCCCGAGAAACATTTATGGCAAGGATTAAATTTACTTGATGAATTGTTTGACATCATTTGCATCGGAAAAGATAATTCATCTGAAGCAGAAGAAGAAAAAAAGCAAGAGTTATTAGAGCTACGATTATTTTGTTCTGCAGATAGTAAAATGAATGCTGATTGTATTAAAAAAGAACCACAAAACTTATATACATATTTTCAAACATGTATAATCCTTTCACATATCTAAGAATGATTTAAAATTAATCTCATCAGGGAGGTAACAAAATTAATTTATTTCGGTATTAAGGTAGAATTTTGAAATGATTTGTACGTATATAGCACGCAGTAATGAAAACAGGATTGTGATTCAAGCAGTGTTCCACTTTTACCACGGGATAAAACTGCCGGTTAAGCAAAAAGAAAAAAAAAAAAAAAGCTTTTTCCATCTTCGTTTCGTGGTTAATTCCTAACTTCGAATTTATCGAAAAGTAATACATGTTTATTAAGGTTACTAATTTTGAATTTTTGCAAAATTTCTTCGGTTTTTTTTTATCAATAATAGAAAACACTTTATAACATTGTATGGATTTAATTCAGAAAGCTAGTTTATGTATTTATACTTTTTGGTCACTCTAAATTATTTAATAAGGTGTTAAATGCATCTATTATTAACAGGAAAAATTCCAAAACCGTTAAACGTTGTCCCACACAAACTATCATTTTATATATAACTATTGCATTTTAATTGTTAAAGAACGAAAAACAGGAAAGAAAGCATTGTAAGATATTATTGATCAAATCAAATGAGAATGTAGTCGACAATTTAGGAATATTTCTCTGTTTCAAGACAGGAAATTCTATTTTTTTTAAATCATCATATAATTTTATTTCATAAAAAGATTAAATTCAATAGGTTTTATAATATTAAGAAAGAATAAAATCATTTTTAACCTCTTCGTCGTCCGTAACGCGTCTAGCGCGTTCAAGTGAAACTTCTGCAATGCGGCCGTAACGCACTTCAAGCGTTCTTCTTCATTTAAAAAATTTTAAACATTTAAAACGCTTTGTAAATGTTTACTTGTTTGAGTTTTTATTTTTATTTGTTCTAACGCGGTTAAAAACAGAGGGAAAACAGAAATTTTCGCGGACAGGAGAGAACGCCTAAAGGATTAATTTAAAAATCGTAAAATTTTTTTGCCTAAAATCGTGTTTAATTTAAAAATTATGAAAATGTTTGCCTAGAAATAATGTTATCTGCTTTCAAATAGAAAAGTAAAGAAAAAAAATGTTTTACCTACTTCAAAATTTTCTTTTTTTCATAACTCATACTTCAGAGAAGTGATTTTAATTTTAATATAATCTTTAATATTTTCCATAGGTTCTTGAAATGAGATTTCATTTTTATCGTAATAAATATGACTCGCTAGTATTATACTGCAAAGTATTAAATCCCTAAAATCCCTACTAGTTGAAATGACAAGCCTATCTTTTTCCTCCATTTGAATCAAAATGATCATTTATATATATATATATATATATATATATATATATATATATATATATATATATATATATATATATATATATATATATATATAAAATTTTATAACTATGCTTAAAAAAAGAAAAATTACTGGCATATTTTCAAGCATATTTTAGGAAATAATAGCCTGAAGAATATACCAAACATATTTTGGCATGCCAAAAATTTTTTCTAGCTTCAAATTAAAAAAAATGCATTTTGCAACTTAGAAACACAGTTCCAGAATTTCTCATATCATTTCATATATTGTGGTTTCAAATAAAAATTATATTGACTTCTTTTTTTTTTTTTACTTAATTTATTTTTGAATCAATACAAAATGTGAAAGTAGTGGTGACTATTTTGATGACAATCTTCATGAGTCAGAAAAATATCTTAAAATGCAATGCTAATTTACATTAATACTAATTTACTGAAAAAAACCTGTGTTATTTATAATTATTCATATATTGTTATTATTTATTATTATTTCTTAGGACAGAATATTTTTTATATTTTCTAAATACACAATTAAGTACTATTATTGATTATAATTTCTAATTAAATACATTGTATCAAATACTGCGGAAATTTTTGATTCTCGGATTCGAAGTATAGAGCAAGTCTTGTAATCGTCAAAAATTTTGAATTCGAGATTTTGACAAATTTTTACGTTTCAGACCTCCCTGAGTTTGAAAAACATATTTTTGGGTATTATGTCTGTATGAGTTACAATTAAGTAATAATTGTATTTCTATAATACAATGCAATAACTCAATAATGCTTTGCAATTATTGAGCAAATTTGTAGATTTCTTTTAAATTTTGAACGAAATCCATTTACAGGAAATCTGTCTGTCAGGTTGTCTCGATATATACAAAACGCAATAGCTAAGCAGAAAAAATTTATTACGCATGTTAATTACCTAAAATCTAGATGCTTTTGAAATTGTAAGCCAAATTCGTCAAACATTTAACAGTCTGACGGTCTGTAGTTTTGCATGCATGCTAATATAATAACTCATAAATTCAATCAGCATTGCCGGCGACCTGGAATAGGGGTAGCGCATCTTCCCCGTGATATGGGTGTCCCGGGTTCGAGTCCTGATTCGGGCATGGTTATTCTTCTTGATTTTTCTATCTGTAAGGTGTGTGAATGTGCCCCCTGTAAAAAGGAGTTGTGCAAGCGAATATGACGCATGAAGTACTAAGTCGCATTCTTGGCCCTAGTTGGCGCTACTGAAAAAACAAGAGACGCTTATTCGGCTTAAATCACTGATAGATACCTGTCAGTAGGCTTGTAAAGTGCCATAGGTCACCACAACAATCATAAATGCCTTAAGTCAATTAAATTTGATATATGATCTGGTAATTGCAATTGTAATATCGTGTCTAATTTTGGTGTCAATCGGTGGACAAAAATGAGTTCAAAATTTACTCTCAGTGGACTCGGAAAAATGTTAGATTCACACCAAAGATTTATATTTCGTAACTATTGTTCATCAATGCTATGCAAATGACTCGTGGCCTTATCTAAGGTTCACACTTCTATGCTGAAGAAGGGAAATAAGTCCTGTATTGGAGGATATACGAGAAAGTTTCAAAGAGTACACTGCTGCTGATTTTTTGCCTACCTTTATGTTCATACCATACAACATTTATTTTATTTTGCTATTTTATTTTATAAAATAGTGGTGTGTTTTTTTTATTTGCTGTCTTTAACCTGTTAAAAATAAAGTTAACTTTACTTTTCTGATTATCAGTGAATAGTTAAACGTATTGTATTATAGGGTATCAAATCAGATACAATAGAGTTTCATAGAGCATACAGTTGGTGAGTTTACGCAAAGATATTTTAGTACAGTATATAAGTAGTAAAACTATAAATAACTTTGTCTTTTCAGTCATTCAATGAATACATTATCAGAAAATTTCGTTTTTCTTTTTAATAAATAGATTTTTTTGTCAGTTATGCAGTTATCCGTATTTTTGCTTATCCATATAGGATTTGGTTCCATTAATATAATTAATTAGAATACTGTTGTATTTTATGTTCGAACAACATAATACGATCGCACGATTCATTCATCAGATTTAAATAGACTTTTTAAACTGATTCGTCTGCTGAAGAGTTAAATTTCCTTTACTCGGATTAATTAATAAAATATTCAGAGAATATAACTCGAAATAAAACGCTAAAGAGAGTTGAAAAAATCAATACAATCAATACCTTCTTTCCCCTACATCTTTCTCCTATCTTCACTTAATGTTTGATTTATTACCATAGCTTTGAATAACAAAGCGAGACAGATGTGGTCAATTAGGATGTTATAATTACGAATCTTAATCAAATCCATGAAAAGAGTACCAGCTTAGAATGAGCCAAGCTACGAAAGCAAACGTTTACAGGTTGTTCATTGGATAATCAACTTAATTCCCCATCTGTACACAGGAAATACTCGAACATTTTTAGGAAGATCGCAGCATATTCCTCCCGCTTTTCTGTCGATATTTATTAGCGTAAATAATTAGTCACTGCAAAAGCAGAAATTCCACTCGGCATTCGCGACAGAAGAGATCAAATGTACGCTAGTTAAGAAAAAACGAAATTGTCCAAACTTCCAAGGGTAATAAGGGCAGGAATCTAAAATATGAGGAATAAAAATGCTGCAATTAGTAAAACTCAATTAAATTAGCGAGCCTGAAAGATCGCATTGGATGTTGCGGATGTCACTTCATCTGTTAGGAGGCTAACTGCTACAGGCAAAGCACCTAATCATCCACGAAGTACTAATGTTTAGAAACTAATGATGTGGGGGGAAAAGAAAAAGAAAACAGATGAAAGTGGCAAAATAAATGGACAGAGAAAGGAAATGGGTATATTGCTTTTTCAATTCTTCAAATCATTCTTTTATTTCTAAGGGAAAATGGTTCTCTTGTTGGATCGCCTTGTCTTCTTTTATCTGTTTCCGATTTCCTTTGACAATGTTTTCTTTTGTTTAGATTGTTTTTGAGTCTCCCTTTTTTTATTTTTTATAAAATTGACGCAGTCCATTTCCTGTTACAGTGTCGGAAAACATCGTTGATTTAGTCAGTTGTGAACCACAGCACAAGCCACGATCCATTCAGATACAACTATCATTAAAAAGAATGTAGCTATTTAATTTTCTAAAACATGGTCTTGGTTTTTTAATTAATCTTTTGATCATCTTTACTTTAATTGTTTTATTAATTTGTTATTTTCCAATAATTTCATCTTAGAATAGAAAATTAATTTTAAAAAGGAATTTTTAAAATCGCTTTCATTAATGTGGTAAAAAAGAATTTTTAAATTGTATTTCACTTTTTAGTCTTTTATTTACAGTCCATTATAATAATTATTAAGGAATCCGGAAAACAATTTTTCTGAAATTCTCTCAAACTGTCTTTCAAGAAATAAAAATGTTATTTAATGAGTTTTTTAACTGCTAATTTACTCTAAAAAAATGTTAAAATAGTGCATTGTCATTAAAAATACACAAATAAACAAAATTTCAA
Organism: Argiope bruennichi; assembly: GCF_947563725.1. Classification (NCBI taxonomy): domain Eukaryota; kingdom Metazoa; phylum Arthropoda; class Arachnida; order Araneae; family Araneidae; genus Argiope; species Argiope bruennichi. The sequence continues at coordinate 18,002,744 of NC_079163.1, forward strand.
TACAGAAGAGAGGGAAAAACTGCACTTTAAAAATTCGCACTTTACAAACATAAATGGAGTCCAATAAAAGTGTATAAAAACTAGGAATATATAAAAATAAGTTATTTTAGTGTTGATACGTATCTCTCAAAACTACATAAAAATCTAAGTGATCTTTTTAGTACAAATATGTATTTAAGCACTAGTGAGTGTCATACTGCACTGAAATTAGAAAGTTTTTGATGAGGTTGAGTAACTAATATATGAGTGTTCTCGATGTTGCTAAATACCAACATTCGTACTTGAAATTAAAATCAATACAAAGATTTTTCTCGACTATTAACAAAAGAAATATATATTTATGATGAGTTAAAAATTTTTAGTAAAAATTAAACACTTGAGTTGATAGAAATATTTAAATCTTTTAAAATACTAAGCGTTTGATATGACACCACATGAAATCTGATTGATGTAGCACATATGAGACTTTACAATGTCAGATAAAACAACTTTTTTTTTTTGAAAGATTCAGGTGAGTTCTTTATGAATTGCTATATTTTAAAATAATAAGATAATAATTTCAAGCCATTTTTTAAAACCAAAATGATATTATATTTCATGCTATTCCATACATTTTTATATTCGATTTTAATAATGAGTTTGAATGAGGGAGTTTAATACTAATGTTAAAAAAATCGTTCGCTGTTTTTGTTATTTTCCGATGATTACAGAAAAAGGTATTAAAACATGCATTTGATTACTATTTGTTTTAACCGTTTTGATTTAATCACTTAAAATTTTTTTATCTCACTTGTATTGTGTCGATTTGGGTTAATAAAGTTTAAAAAAAAATGAAACTGCACTAAGAGGGATAGAGTGAATTTTTTGTATGCTTTATGTTAATAATTTTTAAAGTTAGTTGTCATGCGATGATAACAACGTTGTTTCGTAGTATAGATGCAATTCAAAGAAATCGAATAAATATTCGTCATCGAGAATTTAAAAAAAAATTAGCTTGGCAAATTAATTTTGAGAATTTTTTAAAAAGACTTCTTTTAATTGCAGTAGTTAATTAACCACCTACCTTTTGCCCTTTATTTTAACAGATAAATTATTACAATATGAATTAATCATTAGAACTAAGTGCTTTTTAATTTCATACAAACTATCAATTTATTCAGTATTTTAATTTTTTATTCAAATTCAATTTGAATATTAATAATCAATTGAAATATAATAATTAAATATTAAATTGAATTTTTCTATAATAATTAATATTGAATTGAAATTGAATTTCCGAATTTTTTATATTTTCAAATGAACGATTTAAATTTTATGAATTCGGAATTTTAAAAAAACTAATTCAAATGATCATTTTGTTGAAAAATAAAGCTCAATAGGAATTTTAGCAATAATAAATCGCAGAAAAATATAGACAATGTGGCTTTATTGATTAAAGATCCGAATACTAATGAATTGTATGGATTAAATGGTGGTATGTTACGAATTACAATGAAATTTTAATGTAACATCTAAATGCTGATCACGTGATTAAAATATTTTGGTAGAAATTCCGCCTTCGGAAACGAGTAGAGAAAAATATAATATCTATTTAGTATTAGTTTAAAATATATTTCAAACCAAATGAATTAAAACAGATCGGAATTTTAACGATATCTTTTTTTATTTAAAATCTACACCCACCTACCCTTATCTATCTATATCTATACTTATAATAAAGCTCAATGTGTGTGTGTGTGTGTGTGTGTGTGTTGGCGCTCTACAGGCCAGGTCATTTGACATACAGCTATCAAATTTGGTACATGTATACCTTAGAGGTCGGGAATGTGCACCTGGGGTCCCTTTTTTTGAAATTTTAATTAGAATTTTAATTATTAATTAAAAACTAACTTTCTTGCCAAAAAAATCTTCCATTTTCCCCACCGCCAACTTTTCCGCCAAAAAAAATCTTCCATTTTCCCCACCGCCAAATGATTTCTTTTTTCTCCCAGCAGTAATGAGGCTAGGGTTAATATTTTTCGGCGGATTATTTTAAACGATTCTGTTTATTTTCTTAATGTTTTATGCATTTAAAATTAAACATTGTTAATTAATCCATGTTTCAGATTCATTCTGAAGTACTTTTGAATTAAAATAACACAGAATAAAGGAAATAAAAAATGTATAATCTGCATAGCGTTACCCCAACTGGCGTAGAAAAATTCACGCATTTGCGTTACCGGAGCTGGCGAAGAAAATTCACGCATGCGCATTCTGATTGTTGCCATGACAACCACTTTCAACCGATGATTTAAATTATTTTTAGGTTAGTTGCATGCTTTTGTAAGTAAATTGTATTTATGTTAGTTATATATTTTTTGTATATGCTTATAGTTTTAAGTACATCGTTTTTTAAGTAGTTTTTTTAAACCTGTTTTCAATAATTTAAATTATTTTTAGGTTAGTTGCATGCTTTTTTTAATTAAATTGTATTTATGTTAGTTATATATATTTTTTGTATATGCTTATAGTTTTAAGTACATCGTTTTTAAGTAGTTTTTTTAAACCTGTTTTAGACCGATTAATTTAAACGATTCATTTTATTTTCTTAGTGTTTGATGCATTTAAAATGAAACATTGTTAATGAATCGATCTGTTCATGATGAATCTGAGAAAATGTTGTTGACAAATTCTTGAGATATTACATAAATTAAGAAAGATATTCTTTAGTGCCCATAAAGTTTAAACGCTCAGTGACTCTATTATCAGTAATCATATTATTAAAAAATGCTTTGTTTCAGTAAAAAATATTATTATATTAATTGCAGAATAATCATTTACAGTTTAATTTAAAGCATACATTCTACGAGGGGTAGCTGAAAATTAGAGAGATACATATCACGTTATGACTGAAGGCCTTTATAATATTATGAGTGAATTATATGACTATCAAAATTTGAAGTTTTAAAATATTTTGCTGAAGAATCTATTAAAGTTGGAATTGCATAAAATATTTAATTATTAAAATTTTAACGAAGATTAAAATTGGCGAACCGGCTGGTCGCCAAAGGCGGCTAGTACTTATAATAAAGCTCAATGTGTATGTGTGTGTGTGTGTGTGTGTTGGCGCTCTACAGGCCAGACCGTTTGACATACAGCTACCAAATTTGGTACATGTATACCTTGGAGGTTGGGAATGTGCACCTGGGGTTTCTTTTTTCGAATTTTTAATTAGAATTTTAATTATTAATTAAAAACTAACTTTCCCGCCAAAAAAATCTTCCATTTTCCCCACCGCCAACTTTTCCGCCAAAAAAAATCTTCCATTATCCCCAGCGCCAAACGAGAAAGGCTTCAGTTTTTTTTTTCTCCCAACAGTAATGAGGCTAGGGTTAAAATTTTTCGGCGGATAATTTCAATCGGTTCTGTTTATTTTCTTAATGTTTGATGCATTTAAAATTAAACATTGTTAATGAATCAATCTTTCAGATTCATTCTGAAGTACTTTTGAATTAAAATAAAACAGAATAAAGGAAATTAAAAATGTCTAATCTGCATAGCGTTACCCCAACTGGCGTAGAAAAAATCACGTATTTGCGTTACGTAACCGGCGAAGAAAATTCACGCATGCGCATTCTGTTCTGATTGTTGCCATGACAACGTTATCAATGGATGATTTAAATTATTTTTGGGTTAGTTGCATGCTTTTGTAAGTAAATTGTATTTATGTTAGTTATATATTTTTTGTATATGCTTATAGTTTTAAGTACATCGTTTTTTAAGTAGTTTTTTTAAAACCTGTTTTCAACCGTTTATTTTAAACGATTCGTTTTATTTTCTTAGTGTTTGATGCATTTAAATTTAAACATTGTTAATTAATCGATCTGCTCATAATGAATCTAAGAAAATTTTGTTGACCAACTCTTGAGATATTACATAAATTTAAAAAGATATTCTTTAGTGCCCATAAAGTTTAAACGCTGAGTGACTCTATTTTCAGTAATCAGATTATAAAAAAATGCTTTGTTTCAGTAAAAAATATTATTATATTAATTGACGATAAATTCTTTCCACTTTAATTTAAAGCATAAATTCTACGAGTGCTAACAGAAAATGAGAGATATACATATTACGTTATGACTGAAGGCCTTTATAATATTATGAATGAATTATATGATAATCAAAATTTGAAGTTTTAAAATATTTTGATGAAGAAGCTATTAAAGTAGAAATTGCATAAAATATTTAATTATTAAAATTTTAACGAACATTAAAATTGGCGAACCGGCTGGTCGCCAAAGGCGGCTAGTATTATATAAACCTAGAAAACAGATCAGAGGAGTGTGTAATCCCTGAAGCATGCTGATGGATAGAGGGAACTATTTCATCCCTCTGTCGGATGGGGGGGGAGGACTAGTCAAAAGAAATTGAACCTGAATATCCAAATTCTATTTATAAAATATCTTTTAAGAAAGAACAGTAGCAACGATTTACAACTATTTAAGTTTGAAATCATGTCTATCAGACAAAATAGTACATTGCAAGGATGAGAAATCAGAATATAAAAATAGTATTAAAAATCTTTAAGAGTCGAAATCTCGTATATGTACTGCTTTTGTTGAAGCATGAAGAATTATTAGGTGCTTGCATGTATTTTGATCCTTTTTTCACTTTAAAAAGGCATTTCTTGAGAAAAATGGATAATCAATCAAAATATTTTCCATCATTTTCTACAACGTTTTTCCATTTTCTCATAATGCCTTGCAATTGATTGTCGTCAAATTATTTTAGTCCTGCAGGCCGTTATTCCTCATTCACATTGAAATCACCACTCTTAAATCGTTGAAACCTTACCAACAGTTGGGATATGACGGAGTATCATCACCATAAGTTTCTAAAAGTGTCTGATGGACTTCTGCAGCAGATTTCTTCAAATCAAACAAAAAAAGCTATGAATGTCGAAAATGAATTTAGAGCGTTTTATGATTGGGGTCTTTATACACAGAATAATCCAATAATACTAAATGGAAAACTTTTAAAATGATAACAATAAAATAATAGTTAATTAGTAAAACCCAAAACTATTGTCTTTTATATAGATACTTTTCATGTTTACCAATAGATGTCGTTGATTAAAATACATGCAAGCACCTAATATATGTTTATTTCTGTTGTTGGTGTAAGTTTACATAAGCCTGTAATTCCACCAATGAAAGAAAATCTTTCCCAAATTCCAAGATTGAAGGATTCATACTAGTTGAATTATATATCGTTATTAAACATATTTAACCATCCAAAGTCCTAGTACCTGTTATCGATGAATTAATTTCCATCACTAAAGTAACTTAACTAGAAACCACTTCAAATTTTATAAAATAAAAATTAAAATTAAATTAAAGAAACTAAGTGAAGTGGTAAACTACAATTATAGAAATTTCAGTAAACAAATAAATAAATTATAAATGTTCCTGCAATGTAGCTTAAGTCACCACAAATATCTATTTTTTACCGCATTTCTGATGTGAAAAATATGCTTACTTTTTCAATGATTTCCACTTATTAAAATTTTATTTGCTGAGGGGAAATGCAATAAAAAAAAAAACCCTACATCTTTAAGTGTAAGAATGTGCCGATTTTCTTTCCTACAGCAAATAATATTCTCCCAGCACTTATTGTAGCTTAACAAGTTGAAAGGGACCATCTGATCTCAGGTAAACATTGAAAAATCGATCCTTTTCGGAGTTCAGGTATTGCTTGCACTGCAGTGCTACCTTGTTAGGCAGGCACTTCGATGATTGCCTGGAGATAGTGACCTTATGTATAATAAGATCAATAAAGCGAGATCAAATAATTATCATGACGGACTTTTTTTTCTTTCTTTGCGATTTTCATAAGGAAATTAGATTATGTTTAGTAAAGAATACTGATATAGTTATTAAATAATACGTGGAATTCAATAGCAGAAGAAATCAATTTTCTTTGAGTAATTCGGTTTATTTTTATCAAATTTCCAAATTCAGGTAAAAATCTTTTTGCAGAATCCAGCAATTTGATCAATACTTGCTATCCAACATTTTATATCTCTAAAAGAATGCAAAGACTTTCAACCTCCGTTAATCGTAATATCTAATAGATAACATGCCAAATCAAACAATCCATGGAGTTTCGATAGCAGACTAAATAAACGAAATTAAAAATGTTCTGAAATGAGACATTTTTGGCGGGCATTTTAACGGTTGGCGAATGTTTCATGAATTAGGCGACGCGATCGTACCTAAGTCTTAACCCTTAACTAGGAACGTGCGGTCTGTGAGACCGCTAGCGATGAATTTTCTGTCACCCCTTTTCTATTTTTAGGTCAATTGAATGGATTGACCCTGTAGCTTCCTGTTTTGTGACCTTCAATACACGTGCACTTTTTGAACCGATTTCAGCAGATGCTTTTTAAAATAATTCAGTTATTTCTTCGAGCGCGGTCTCTAAGACCGCATCTCCCTGTTAGTGTCCCAGTGATAAACAAGGCTTAGCAGATGGCGCTAAAACGTGGGACCGAAATATCATTCAGTTTACTGATCCTATTATGAAGCAGTGCTCCAGACACTTTTAAATGAAGCAGAAAGCGGTTTTAGTGATAAGAATAATTGTACAGAAGAGTTTTTCGATGAAAGTTCGCATTCAACTGATTTTGATATGTATGTTCAAACATAATTAATTTTTCTAGTGATAATGTATTTTGAAAAATTTATAAAATATATTAATATACCAAGAGATATATATACAGAATTTATAGGTTCATTTTTATACTAGTTTTTAACTTATATGTTTAAAATGCCCTAGAAAACCGCGCTATGAAAGTAGCGCGAAAGCCGATAAAAAAAGGTCAAATTTTACCTATTGTCAATTTTTTTATTTTTCATATAATTGCCGATTTTTACATTATATTGTTTTCTATATGCCTTCATATACTGTAAAAATAAATATGATTTAAAAAGTAAAAAGTAATATACTTTTTCAAGAATATTATTTACTAGCCGCCTTTGCCGGTTCGCCAATCTTAATGTTCGTTAAAATTTTAATAATTAAATATTTTACGCAATTTCTACTTTAATAGCTTCTTCATCAAAATATTTTAAAACTTCAAATTTTGATTATCATATTATTCATTCATAATATTATAAAGGCCTTCAGTCATAACGTAATATGTATTTCTCTCATTTTCTGTTAGCACCCGTAGAATTTATGCTTTAAATTAAAGTGGAAAGAATTAATCTTCAATTAATATAATAATATTTTTTACTGAAACAAAGCATTTTTTTTATAATCTGATTACTGAAAATAGAGTTACTCAGCGTTTAAACTTTATGGGCACTAAAGAATATCTTTTTTAATTTATGTAATATCTCAAGAGTTGGTCAACAAAATTTTCTTATATTCATTATGAGCAGATCGATTCATTAACAATGTTTAAATTTAAATGCATCAAACACTAAAAAAATAAAACGAATCGTTTAAAATAAACGGTTGAAAACAGGTTTTAAAAAAACTACTTAAGAAACGATGTACTTAAAACTATAAGCATATACAAAAAATATATAACTAACATAAATACAATTTACTTACAAAAGCATGCAACTAACCCAAAAATAATTTAAATCATCCATTGATAACGGTTGTCATGGCAACAATCAGAACAGAATGCGCATGCGTGAATTTTCTTCGCCAGTTACGTAACGCAAATACGTGATTTTTTCTACGCCAGTTGGGGTAACGCTATGCGGATTAGAAATTTTTAATTCCCTTTATTCTGTTTTATTTTAATTCAAAAGTACTTCAGAATGAATCTGAAAGATCGATTCATTAACAATGTTTAATTTTAAATGCATCAAACATTAAGAAAATAAACAGAATCGATTGAAATAATCCGCCGAAAAATTTTAACTCTAGCCTCATTATTGTTGGGAGAAAAAAAAACTGAAGCCTTTCTCTTTTGGCGGTGGGGAAAATGGAAGATTTTTTTGGCGGAAAAGTTGGCGGTGGGGAAAATGGAAGATTTTTTTGGCGGGAAAGTTAGTTTTTAATTAATAATTAAAATTCTAATTAAAAATTCGAAAAAAGGAACCCCAGGTGCACATTCCCAACCTCCAAGGTATACATGTACCAAATTTGGTAGCTGTATGTCAAACGGTCTGGCCTGTAGAGCGCCAACACACACACACACACACACATTGAGCTTTATTATAAGTATAGATTGTAACATGTCATTTGAAGAGAAAATGTATGTTCCAACGCATTTACTTTTTTCAATGATAATATATTTTGAAAAATTTCTAAAACATATCCATATATCAAGAAAAATATCTGCACAATATATTTGCAGTTTTTCATACTAATACATTCATTAAAAAGATTTAATTTGAGTGTAAATGAAATGTGGTCTCGTAGACCGCACCTCCACAGTTAAGTCCTAAAATTTCACCTCCCCAGTTAAGGGTTAAGTCTAACTAGTTATTGCAACTAAAAGAAAGGCAAACAAACTACCGATTCATCGCTTTTCATTTTATTACAGAGAAGAAATGGAAGCAATTATGCGATCAAGAATATACCATCATATATTAGATTCAAGATTCGTTATTAACATTTTCTATTTTGTTCAAGAAATTTAGGATAAATTACTCAAATGTCCTACCATGTTTCTTGGTAAAAATGGTTTTTCTTGATGGTTAGAATTTATCATTTATTAAAATGCTTGTCTTTAAGCTTCTAGATACTGGACCCAAAATAAAAGATGGAATGCGCGAAGTAAAATCAAGACCAAAAGAGATGCTTGCTAACCTCTTAAAATTACTGCTTTTTTGATATCATGTAGCTCAAATTTTCACATCACACCAAAGCCTATTCTCAGAGAGCATGCGCAATTGTCACACCATCTACTTGCCTAAAATCGCTGGATAATGTCTTTCTCTTAATGCTTTTTATCCACCGAAATTCAACCCGCTTTTATTCTACGTCTCAGCAGTGATGAAAATATTCTGTATAAATATGTGTTTGTTTCGTTTTTGCTTCGAAAATGCATAAAAGTGTGAAGTAAAAACTAATTAAAGTGAGTTTTAAAAAAAATTGTTTTTTGCCGGCGTCCTGGCATAGGGGTAGCGCGTCTTCCCCGTGATCTGGGCGTCCCGGGTTCGAGTCCCGGTTTGGGCATGGTTGTTCTTCTGTTGTTCTATCTGTGAGATGTGTGAATGTGTCCTCCTGTAAAAAGGGGTTGTGCAAGCGAATGAATAATGCGTGAGTGGCAAAGTCGTACTCTTGGTCCTAGTTGGCGCTGCTATAAAAAATAAGAGACGTTCCCCCTCAGGCTTAAATCGCTGTCTTCGTAACAGCGGGCTTATCAGTGGCAAGTGCCATAAGAAACAAACAAACAAAAATTGTTTTTTGAACGGTTTGTTTATATAGATAAAACAACTCATTAAGAAAATCTTCATAAATGGTTCGTAGAAAGAATATAAAAAGATAATTTTGCCTAATACCTGAATTTTAACAACGAAAAAATAACAAAATAAGTTACAACAGTGATTTAAGTATAATTAATTAAAAATTATGAATTTTATCTAACCATTCAGGGAATTTCTTTAAATTTAGTAAATTCAATTATAAAGCTAAATAAAAAGTAATATAATATGTAAATGATGTTAAATGAAATATTTCATTCAACGGATTTTTAATTGCATAGATGGAACTTCATTAACAAACATTTTAAAGCGTTAATATCATGCATGTCGTTTACCAGAAAAAATATATGCAAAACAATAACTTTGCGTTATAAAATTGATAAACGCATGATATTTTAGATTCAAATAATTCCTAAAGCGATATTTTTCCGATTCATATAATATTTCATATTTTATAAAAATATACAATTTTCTTCTTCTAACGATTCAGAAAAGATTAAGAAATACTTAACACCAAACAACGAAAAGGGGCAAAAATAACTGTGAGAATTTGTTCTTAAAAATAATCATATTTATTATAATATGAAAATACTCAAAGTTTTTTATTGATAGAATTTACAGGTTCCACATAAAATTCATGAATTCTTTACTAACGAAGTCCGGAACTGTGCTTCAATTAAAAATATAATATTGTTTTTCTCATATTTTCAAAATGAAAAGGTATCAAATTAAGCTAATCTTGTAATTAAAGGTCTCGAAGAGCTTAACTTCCCAAATTAGATTGTGAAATAAAATTGATTTGTGACGTGAAAAAGTTGATTATTGCCTTATTTATGATGTGCCGTGTAACTTCAAATGGTAAAGGAAAAGAATTATTAAAGGCACTTAGCTTTTATTCATTGAAGGCACTCAAAGATACAAACATGTACGCATTCACATGCACATTATTTTCGGCATAATAATGAGCTGAGCTGCTGTATATTTACTTATCTAGGCGATTTTGCAGCTGTCTAGTGACGTCACAGAAGCCTGTCAGCTGTCAGCGGGGTTGATCATTGTTGTCAATACAATAACGCTCAGGGACTTCGTTTCTTCCTGAGACTGATGGAATTGTAAATTTGGCATTTCTTTAGGAGTTCGTCATTGTTATTTAATAATGTTTCCAAGAATTTCTCTGAAAGTTTTTGAATGGAGTTTGTCATGCAGAAATCTTTCTCAATACTTTTGCTTCTGAAAGATGTAATATGTCGTCCCCAAATTTAATTATTATTGATCAAACGTCACCAACAGAGTTTGGGTTAAGAATTCTATCAATAGCATTACCTCCCTTCAGTAAATTCACAATGAAGAAACAATTACGAAATTTATATGAATTAATAACGCATGTAATTGATGATTTCCCGAGAGATATACTTGTTTTGCAAAGTTTTATAAGCCTACTCGCTTTTAAAGAAAGAAATATAACATCTCAGTATGAAGTAATGCATATTGTTCCAAAATATCTAAAATTAAATAGTATAAAGATTAAAGGTGATTACCTTCTAAAAGTGAAATAAGCACATTGTCCTACCTTTAAGAATTAAAGAAGCCTTAAAAGGGATATTAATGCTGTTTAGTTACCTGCAAAATAGAAAAATAGAATTCGGTTTTTATCATATTAATAGGTCTCAGAAATCTACAATAATCATTATTCATAATAAAGATGATAAGAAAATAATATATCCCAACAAAAGGGTAATCCCAACAAAATTAGGATTACTTTTTGTTGGGATTATCCAAAGAGTAATCCTAACAAAACACAATTGATGTGAAGCAGATTATCTATATTATTATAGCTATTGTATTGATAACACAGTTTTATTTAACTTGACTTTTTGATAAACAATAATTCTTTAATTCTACAAATCTACAATAATTCTTATTCCAGCATACTATGATGAGAAACTAAAACATCCCAACAAAATTTAATCTTTTTTTATTGGGATTATCCAAAAAGTAATCCTGACAAAAGATAATTTCTGTGAAGCAGATTATCTATATCATTGCGGCTATTGTATTTATTGCAAAGTTTTATTTAACTTGACTTGTTACTAACCATTTCTGGTATACCAATGTAATTTACCGAAAAACTGGAAAAAATGTCAATAAAGCAAGTAACTACTCGTAGCAATTATCCCAATATTTTTAATTTCAACAGACTATTTCATTCGCAGCTTATCCTTTATTCTTTCTCTATATGAGGTTATTACACAGTTACAGTCAAATTTATACTATCTTTCAAGAAACTGCAATCAAAATACTTTCGCATTAGACTTACTAATCACTAAGAGTAAAGTATTGTGATTTAAGAAGAAAAAAAAAGTTTTTGATATTTTGATATACCTCTATATTTTATGCACCTTTGTGAACGAAAAAAAAAAATATTTCCTAAATATACGTGTTTTCCTTTTAACACTATATTTTAGAAACTAAAGGAAATTGGCAAGTTAAATTTCATATATGGTCTGAATACCAAAATTATTAATCTTTATAAGCACTTAAATAATATCCTTTTACGGATATACCTATGTGAAGATGATAATTCAGAATTAGAGAAATTTAAAGGGATGAAATTTTGTATATCGTCTTTATATCAAAACCGCAGATTTAATTCAAATTTTAGACCAAATCTTTTAAAAAGAAATGGTACTTTTTCAAAATGCATATTTAATTTTCTACATTGCATTATTTTAGATAAAATCTGTTTAAACAAAGTGGTATTTTTCCCAAATACATATTTAATTTTCGTCTCTACGCTATTAAATTCTATAAGTATGCAATATGCACCATGTGAAAGGGAGTACTTCCGTTGTTTTTTTTAAATCAATTCACTACAGAATTCAATATAAAATTATTCTCAACTTCATTAAAATCAATTTAGGGCTTTTTCTTTTAAATTAATACAAGAGAAAATCAAAATAAGAAAAAGAAATTCGAAAGCAACTTAGTAGTCTGAAGGAAGCTTTTAAAAATCTTATTGTTTTATTTCAAGTAATTCCTGTTGATCCATATTTTATCTACAATTGTTACTTTAAAATGACTTGCCAAAAGAGTCAAATTGGGACGAAATACTTTCATCGAGATATATTTCAATATTTGTAACGTTACATCTTCAAATTATTTTTATTAAGAAATATAAATATAATATGTATTTATATTTCTTAGAAAATCAAGGCATTGCGACAAGTGGTAAAAGTGGTTGAAGCTGAATAGCTGGAGTAATTTCTAAGTCATAACTGTGTTGGAAAATCCGCAATTTATGTAGTAGTCAGCTAGTACTTAAAATGTTCGAATTCCGAAGTTAACTCATTTTAAAGACAATATTTCTTAGTTTTTAGTTTCATATGCTGTACAAATTTCAAACGTCAAGAAAATCTTCTCGTCAATTACTCAACCCCAATACTTTAATCAGAATGAACATTATCTTTACTTACATTCTTTCTGTTCAGGAATATAATTTTTGTGTAAAAGGTTAGTTTATTTTTCTGTCAAAATGGTAAACGTTAATTGAAAACTATTAACTTTTTTTAAAGTTTTTATTACAATAACAAAAAATGAATACAATATGTTCATAGAAATTTTTAAAGAATAATAAAAATAAAACCATGATCTCACAATTTAAGTTCTAAAAACAAGCAAGCAAATCCGGATTTCTAACTCTACCACATTGTATGTAATAGTTGCAATGTAATCTTAATGATCTGAAGAACTAGCTTCTTTTAGAATGAATCCTAAAAACAATTATGGAATATTTTATGTTTTTTAAATTTAATTTGGACTATTTCATGTTTATAAAGATTTATCTTGTGATCAAATTTTCACTCACTTCTTGATAGAGTTTCAAAATTTCATACACTTGTGTGTTCTGTATGCCAATACATTAGTTTAATTATGGTAAAAACTGATTTATCAGGTTATTGATTCGCTTAAGTAAATGTTGGCTCTATATGAATTACGTCGCCTTCGGGAATAAATTTGGAAAAATATTTCAAGAATTTTATTATTTATAATGATGAATTATAAATTAAAGTCTAAACAGTAAAAAATTTTAAAAATAAATATATTTTACTTTTTAGTATAATAAAAAAAATTGTGAATTTAGGTACTATTTTTATATTAATTACTCATCTCCAAATTTCACCTTCCAGCTTTAAAAATGAATGTTAAGCATTACTAACTTTAAAATAATCTTAAAAAATAAAGAAAAAAAGAAAATATTAAATTGACGATTTGACTATCAAATCAGTTTCAAGTACAGAAGAATTTAAATTTTTGTTCGAACAGTTCCACATTGACGTTCAAAATCCGGTTTCAAAAATTGCTCAACAACTGAAGCAGACAATGTAAGCCAACCCCGATCTCCTGCTTTTCCGCGGTGAATGCATTAGTTGATTTCTAACCGTAATCTTCTCATGGTTTCGTTTCAGTGTCGAGGGGATAGATCTTAAAATTGCTTTGGAGATGAGGGAGATCAATGACACACCCCCGCACCAGAATGCGCAGAAGACTTGGCTCAGGAACAGAAGCCAGCAGCTTAACTGGTTTGTTGCTGACTGCCACTCCTCATGACTTCACCCTATTAAGGACTTCTGAATGCACGTATCAGCGTTTCTATTGTCAAAGGGATCAATTGGATTTCACTCATATTTTGAACTGGAAAAAAAAATTGGTGGAGTTTTATTCACAATAATTTTTTGAATTTCTGCATATTTGATTACGAGTTTATAAATAACTATGGTTGAATGCTATTGCAAAGTTTCTGAAAACTGGGAAGTCCTGTAAGTCAGAGTAAAGTATTAATATTTTGTGAAAGAGAGTAGATACAAAAGTCGTTTATATTAAGGATACAGTATTAAATGTTTTCGCAGAATTTTATTTTATTTTTGTGGCAATAAATATGATAAACTATTCAAGTATAACAACTGTTTTCTGTTTAAAATAAAATAGTTAATTTTTTGTTGTTTTTTAGACCTTGTTTTCTTTTTTTTAACTGATAAAAAAGGAATTGTATGAAAATGATAACAGTGGAGCGTTCACTTTATCGACAGAAAGATATTTATATGATTTGGGTTTTATTTCTTTTTTCAAACTACTGTATAAAAAGGATCCAGAATTAAAGGAACATAATGCTGAGAGTTTTAATGTAAATATAAAGCTAAGTTAAATAACAAACCAAACAATTTAAATGATAAAATTTAATTAAATAATAAAACTAAAGATTTATAAACATACGTCTTTATTAGTATACTAGCACTCCATCGCGACTTCGTTTATGTCATGCAACTAAGTAAAGAAGAACGAAATTTTTTTTTAATAATATTCAATCTGTTAATTTAGAAAGTTTTGAATAAATAATAAAATTCATTTCAATTTCAACGCAACAATAACAAAAATGGAACATACTCATCTGGATTCTGTCGTATACTTCTTTATTTTGGGTTTAGCTTTATTCTTCATATAAAGAAAGAAATCGAATATCCATTTTGGAGTTGAATATATAATATAATTATATATAATGAATATATAATTTGGAGTTGAATTATATAATTTTATAATCAAATTATTTCTCAAACTCACTTTTAGATGTCATTTCCTATATGGAATCAAAATTGATTTAATAGATTAATTGAAAATAAACATCTGGTTCTTTTAAGTAGATTTTTTATGAAAAGGCACTGCATTAGTTCGCATGACACGACAACGAAAAATCTTTTTACACAGTTTCATTTATCAGGGTATCGTGACTTTAAAACCAAAAACTACATCTCATTTAAAGCTGATATATGTCGGCCTCGAAGGTGTAGGACACTCGATATGGGACAACCATGCAGCTAAATTTATTTTTTCCTCTTTGCCCACAGATATGGGACATTATGTTCTACATCAATAATTTTGGAAGTTATATACATTTCAAAGAAGATCGAATCCACTTTCTGAAAGCAAAGCAAATATTAACTAATCTACAAAATTTCTTAAAAGTGACAAATTATCCTATACCCAGGGTTTATAAATATATTCTTGTGAACACAATGATTATATTAATTTATATGGATTTGAATTTCTGGAAAAATAGAACAGCTGACCGAATTCGTCTGGGCCGTCTTGAACAGTCTTGGCCGAATTCTTAGAGGGGCAAGATGGAAATGAAGATAATGGATTTGAAATTTACATTTTCCTATAACTCCCTTCGTATAAAAAAAAATAGTAGGGAAATTAAAATTCGCTAATTATTGCCTCATCATAAAGCACAACTATAAGTATTAAAAGTTTTTAGATAGCAGAAATCGATTAGAAGTGAAATAAGATTTTTAATTTCCAACCCAGACTGGCATGTCGGATGGAAACACGTTTAACCTAAGCATGTGACATGCCATTCGAAATATTTCACCAAATGAATTCTCCTTCATCATGTTTTATTCCCATGTCTTCAGCTCATATGAAATTAAAGGAAAGTGAGTGAGGTGAAGTTTATTTTTCCTTGTATCTACGGACAGAAAAGGTCACATTCGCCTTCCGGTTTGTTGGTAGGAATTTTTAAAATGGTGAGTGGTCATCAAGAACACTTAAGCAAGTAAGATGTCAGAAATGCTATGTATCAAGAAGTGAGTACAGAAGTGATTATAAATTTCTAATTTATAAACACAAAATTAGTGAAGCTACATTAATGAATGTAAATTTAAAAAATACCATTTCGTCATGGTTGTTGGGCATGGTTGTCCTTTTTTTGCGTTCTATCTGTGAGGTGTGTAAATGTGCCCCCCTGTAAAAAGGAATTGTGCAAACGAAAGTGACGCGTGAAGTAACTAAGTCGCACTCTTGGCCCTAAGCGCTACTGACAAAACCAGAGACGCTCACTTGGCTAAAATCACTGACAGATAACTGTCAGCGGGCTTGTAAAGCGCCATATGTCACAACAACACAATCTATCAATTATAATGACATTTCTCGGAAGATGTCATCAAATTATTATTAATAATTAATTGTTGCACGCTTTAAAATGCAACAGGTAGATACTGTATAATAATTTACTAAGTCTCATATTGAAAGTTAAAACAAAGCAAATATTACATTTTATGTTAAATATAAATGGAAAGTGTAACCTGTCTCATATTTTACAAAAATTTACATGATGCGTATTTTAAAGAATTAAGTTTCAAAAAGATAAAAAAATTTGTTTGTGAATGACGAATGTCATTTATCGTACAAATGTTATTTATAGTACAGTTAATTGCAATCATTGGGAAGACAGAATGCCATTGTTTATTTTTTGTTTATATTAACACATTGAACATTTATATTATAGTTGAAAACTAATAGCTTGACTATGGATCCTAAGACTAAAGGATTTTATCATAATTATAAACATAATTAATTATGAACTTAGCTACATAATCAAGTTGTTAAAATTTCATGGTTATTTAGGCTTTACTTTGTAAATGTATTACACATTACAAGCACATTATATTACGGCGGGGTACTGGAAAATGCAAAAAGGTACTGAAAACTCAGAAGTGCTTTAAATAAACATTAGATAATACAGTCGACTTCTACATTGAAATATGAATTTACCCAAGTAGGTAATAATTAGCTTCAATTACATTAATTGATTTAAATTTTAGTGGAAAACACTTTCAAAAGCGGAATAAATTTAAAATTATTGAATAATCATTATTTAAATAAATTTAGATATTCTACGCCAAGTATTTGTATGTAACAGAATTCAAAATTAGCAAACTGTAGATGAAATGAATTGAATATAGTAATCAAATAATAATCATATAAATAATAGCTTGACATCCAGATAAAATTCATTATATTCATTCATTTAAACGACATCCATTTTTTTAATACTATGAAATTTATGATGAAAATTTGTATGGAAATTATGTAAATTATATACCTATAAGGAAAAAAAACACATTAAAATTTCGCTTGAAAAATTCTGAACCAAACTTTATTTCTTTTTTATATAAAATAGATATCAGTGGTTATTTTCTAGACAATTGAAATACTTAATTTTTAAAGAAAATTAATTATTTTTCATATGACGTCAAGTTACGAAAACGGAAATGCAATTTAATAAATTCGTATTCGATTCTTCTAAATTGAGTAAAATGATATCCTAATTTAAATGCAATCTCAAATTGCCAATATTTTTCCATTTTAATAATTCATCAAAGCTAAATTGCCCATCTAAGAATTGCAAGCACCGAAATAAATATTTGTTCGTATCATTCGCCATTATATGAGCGATCATGAAATTGGAATTGGTCAAAATTCGAGCAGGATGGCATTTGCATTCATATTAAATTTCCCTTCTCTGATATTCCCCAGATGTTTCAAACTCGGAATGATTTCCTAATTACTGATTGATTCCTTCAATTATCGCTATTATATAGAAATGGTAAAGAGAGCATCTATTAAAAAATCACGACTCTTTCTTTTCTATTTATTTTATATTATTATATAATACAATTAACAAATGATTTGCTTTTTCAAAGGCGTTAAAATTTGCTTGTAATTTATCAATTCGAAAATCAATATTTTATTTGAACACCTTCTTCAATACAAGTGCTTTAAATGCGTGAATTTATTACCCACTTTTTCTTAACATGACATGTTTCATGTTCGTAAAGAAGAAATTTTATGATCGGTTTTTCCCTCATTCTCTAATGCACCATTTTGAAGAATGTACAGTTGTATGTTCTCGATTACAATACGCTTTTTTAAAAATAATTTTCTCTTTAATTTTTAATTAATCAATTAATTGAATTAAAATTTGATTTTTCTCGAGTAACGCTACCTTGCATTGAGTTTGAGAAAAATTTGATCGTATTATTCCGTAATATTTATAATGATGAATTATATATTAAGGACTCAAAAGTAGAAAATAACTAAATTAACTATTATATGCTATTTAATACAGCAATAAAAGTGTATTTTTAAAATTATTTTCATTAAATTTATTTCCATATGTGAAAATTAAGCATCATTCCTTTCCTTTGATTAAATTATACTGCACAAAAAAGTTGTGAAATAATGGACTTTTTTTTTTTCATGCTTGGAAACAAAGTTATTAACGTTTATTGTCATAGCAAGGGAAATTTCAAAAGACAAATCCCTTTAAAAGAAAAAACTTCGAAATAATAAACGGCATTACATTATTTCTTCCTTGCTAAGGAAATAAAAATGGATTTGAAAATACATCTCAAAAACTGAAAGTCATGAATATGAATAGATTCAATTATTTTTCTTTTACATATCTCGACAATTAACATTTATTTTCCTTCACATTTTTAGATGAGTTTCAGCAGAGTTATAGTAAAAGACTAAATGAAGTTTTTATCATAATTTAATATTACATTAGTGAAGTAATCTTGAGCTTTTTAAATCAAGAAATGAGAAAATTATGCTCTGAGAGAAAAAGGAGGATTTTTATTCACTTAAAAGATAACCTAGCCTCTTAAAAGGAACATATTTTATTTTAATTTTGATGCCGTTGTTATAATAACCCAATTTTCACATTCTTCTCGACCTATGATTTATTCTTCAATCCATCATTGCCCAAGATTTCGTTGTGCTTGACAATATCCATCAAAAGTTGATTTATTGATCTAATAATGTCCGTGATACAGAAAGAATAGCATAAATAATGTATCTGTGCAAAGAACAATAATTTATCGATTCGAATTACATTGCAACAAAAAGTGAAACTTAGAAGATATTAATTTGCTAATGAAAAATTAGAACTTAGAAATTAGAAATATAAGACGTTTTTTTCTCACCAAATACTTAAAAAAAACTAAATATTAATAAATGCATTTATGGGAGAAATAGAGTAACTGCTTTATAATGCATTTTACATTATCTGCATTATCTATTCTACATTATCTTATTGTCATTACATAACAATAATTTTCAATTGTTTACAATTTATTTTTTCTTTTTTATCCTTCTTTACTCATTTATTAGAAATTTAAAATTTAAAATATAGTGTGATTCAAAAGTAAGAGGCGAATTCAAGAACCGGGAAAACAAATGAATACAATAATACACATATTTTGAAAAAATTATGTAAACAAAACCAGATTTTTTTTTCTTTTTCAATCACGGCTTTTGATTTACGAAAAGAATTCATATTTTTCGTAATATTCTCTATTTCTGATTGTATGATCTGATATGAGCAAAGGCATTACAATATATTGAGGTAATAAACTGCAATTCCTCGCCTGAAAGCTGTTTATATGAATGCGATACAACTCATTAAGCATTTGCAAGCAATTACCTCGACCAGTATTCTATCCTAATAACGTACTTTGAAAATTATATAATATCGTTTATTATTTAGAAATGTATTACAATTACACTGGCATTATAAAGCAGCACTCTGACAGTTGCAAAACCATTGAATAATTTAAAATGTAAGTTACACAAGCTGTTTATTCTGGTTAAGTGTCAAGAAAAGAAAGGGAATATTCGGCTTCCTTTATTATCTTTTTGTGTAAGATGTTATACTAGTTTTGTTCAAGATGTTATACTAGCTTTATACAAGATGTTGTACTAGCTTTTAAAATAAAAGCATGAGAAAAAGAATCCCATTTAGGGACAATATCTCGATGTCTATCTGTACGTTATCGCAGAAACAAGCATAATACATAACCACACTGATACGATCTTACAGATACAGACATAGTTGATCGTTCTGGACGTCATAATATGAACAAAATGTATTTTCTCATATTCTTTCAATGCAAATGCATTACCAAATAACTTAGAAGTAAGTAAAGTTGATAATCCGACTGAATCCATTAACTTTGTAATGATAACGACTGTACCATTTCTTAGTTTCTTCTCATCAAACAATCTGATATAAGAAAATATAACATTTAAACAAACTTTAACATGACAAAAAATTTTAACCATTCCAAGAACAATTTGTCGCATTGAAAGCAGAAGATTCATTTTTTAAAACATTTTAGCTGTTAAATTAAATTTTCTTTTAATCTTATTGCCAAAAAAAGTTTAATTGATTCACGCAAAAATAAAGAAAACAAGATGTTGTTGTAGCTTTGTACAAAATGTTGTACTAGCTTTATAAAAGAGGTTGTACTAGCTTTGTGTAGGATGTTGCACTGCTTTGTACATTGTACTAACTTTTAAAGCAAAAACGTGAGTAAAAGAGTTCCGTTTTGGGACAATATTTCTATCCCTATCTACACTTTATCTCAGAAATAAGCATAATACATCACCACACTGATAAGAACCTATCTACAGATACAGACGTAGCTAACGGCTCTGGACGTCATTATATGGCCAAAATGTATTTTCTCGTATTCTTTGAATGAGAATACCTTACCAAATACCTTAGAAAGGAAATAAATCCTGAAGGAAGGTAATAATCCGACTGAATCCAACAATGTATTCAGAAAGGACATGAATCTTTTCTCATAATACTTTTTCAATTTAGCGCCAGATGTGTCTATGGTATATTGATTTCAGGTCTTATAGTTTTCGCGGTAAGAATTTCAGAAGTATAGGAAACATCATTTCACACATACTTCACGACAAGAACTCCTGAAGTATAGGAAAACTCTTTTCAAACAAACTTCGCGAGTGGAATTTCGAAGGTATGAGAAAAATTATTATATAAGTTGAAGGAAGTCCAGAAATTACGATTTCCGATAGCAAAGGAACTATTCCTTCGATTCATTGCAATAAATTATTCAGTTTCACTCGCATATTATTGGTTATAGTTGTTCAATGCTCATTCATTAATATGCGTTTTTGAACAAATTCAAATAATTAATCATTATTACATCAAAAATTAATTTAAAGTTTTGCTCTTTATTAATGATTCTTTTAAGGGAGAAAATTTGACCTGTCCTTCATTTTTCCTTTCATGATTTTCTTAATTGGGCATTTTTCTCTTCACTTGTATCTAATGTAATTACTATTTTTCCCCATTTATGCTTGGAGATGCTTCTAAGTAATGGCACCAATTATTTCATAATCAGAAAATAAATTTTTATATTTGTTAGGGTTTCGGGCAAAATGGGTGCATAATTATATTTTTATTTTAGCTACATGCATTGAAAAACTATTATCTAGTAAGCAAGTGTGACCAAGAAGAAATTTAATTTTCATATTGCGGCTGAAAGCGTAATTATATCGAGTACACTGGTTTTTTTAATTAGAATTTCGAGTCTGAGGCATAATTTGAATTACGCATAAGCCCACACGAACCATTTTCTGCTAAAACAATGTTAAAACCACTCTGAATTTGGGTGTACCCTCTGCATTCTGATGGTGCCTCTCACTCACCATTTAAGATGGCGCGTCATTCTGAAGTTTTATTTATTCATTTTTTCATTTCTGCTTAAACAATGCTAAAACCAATCTGAATTTGGGCGTACCCTTTGCACTCGGATGGTGCCTCTCACTCTCCATTCAAGATGGCGCGTCATTCTGAAGTTTTATTTATTTATTTTTCCATTTCTGCTTAAACAATGCTAAAACCACTCTGAATTTGGGTGTACCCTTTGCACTCGGATGGCGCCTCTCACTCTCCATTCAAGATGGCGCGTCATTCTGAAGTTTTATTTATTTATTTTTTCATTTCTGCTTAAACAATGCTAAAACCACTCTGAATTTGGGTGTACCCTTTGCACTCGGATGGTGCCTCTCACTCTCCATTCAAGATGGCGCGTCATTCTGAAGTTTTATTTATTTATTTTTTCATTTCTGCTTAAACAATGCTAAAACCACTCTGAATTTGGGTGTACCCTTTGCACTCGGATGGTGCCTCTCACTCTCCATTCAAGATGGCGCGTCATTCTGAAGTTTTATTTATTTATTTTTCCATTTCTGCTTAAACAATGCTAAAACCACTCTGAATTTGGGTGTACCCTTTGCACTCGGATCGTGCCTCTCACTCTCCATTCAAGATGGCGCGTCATTCTGAAGTTTTATTTATTTATTATTCCAATTCTGATTATTAAAAACGCGTACAGAATGGTGAAAAGATGTAGATTCATTTTTCATGGAAACTCAACTTAAAACAACTGTATGTACTTATTTTTGGGTGTAATAAACAAGCCCATTCATTAAGTGAATAATTATGAATCGAATTACTTTTCCGAGAGCCAAGGGTTAATAATCAGTGCTTTTTCGTGAGAATTTTTCATGATTTCTATAGAATATCTTTTGAACAAAGAAATCTGAAACATTTTTATTGACATCTTAATGAGTTATTTGTATGGAAAAATTCAAATCAGCTCTTTTTCAGGTATTGATTTTATTATTAGAAGGAATAAAAATATATCTATTAATATTAAAAAGCCTAGAAAATATTAACTGCGAAGTACATTCCATTCCCTGAACATCGAACGTTCGGAAATTCCTCGTTGGATGAAACCAAAAGTCAACAAATAATACTCGCAGACTCCGGATTGAAAATGGCGCCTGCAAATATTTCCACTGATGTGGGTGGTTATAAATATTTCACATCTCTCCTTCAAAATGTAGATGGGAAAATGTTTAAATGATCAAATATCGTTTCTGAACATAAATCCGTGTTGGTTCTTTTGTAATAAAATATATTAACATTTATTACAATCAACTCATTATTCTAACAACAAAAGAGAAGTAGTTCTCATCTACATCACTCAAGCGAGCATTTCATTTTCCTCATACTTTCACTCTCTTCTCTCACACTTAAATATTAGTGCTTTCAAGCGATTGTATCTTTGATAAAAGAATATTTCCTATCTGGA
This sequence comes from Argiope bruennichi, assembly GCF_947563725.1. Lineage (NCBI taxonomy): Eukaryota > Metazoa > Arthropoda > Arachnida > Araneae > Araneidae > Argiope > Argiope bruennichi. The sequence continues at coordinate 18,025,983 of NC_079163.1, forward strand.
ATCGGAAAATTTTCTGTAAAACTTAGAAGCAAGCTATTAGTCAAGCATATCTTTCCAAAATTAGCTCGTTTGACATCAATCATTTTTCTTCCCTGCTCTGATATCCTTGTTTGCAATACATTCTGAAATGATCGTTTGCATTGTTATCTGCTGTCTACACCATTTCACTTTGTGGTGCTGTAAGAGTTTCTCCTAAACAATACATTTAAAGTCATTTATATTCCTGTTATTTTTTAGTATTTTTTAATTTCTTGTATAATAAGTACAGATAAAGTATTGTAGTTGTCAAAAAATTCAAACTGAAGATTTTGACGAATTTTTACGTTTTAAACTCCCTGAATTTTAAAAATACATTTTTGGCCCTATATCTGTGTGAGACAAAGACAACTCAACAATGCTTTAAGGTAGACAGATGAAATTTGGTATATTGTCTTTACACCAAGTTTGTAGGTGTCTACGAAATGTTGAATTATATCCATTTAAAGTAAATCTATTTGTCCAGTTGTTCGAATATAAATTAACACGATAACTACAAAATGAAGAGAACTAGATGAATGAAATTTGGTACATAGATGTATTAATTATCGTGTTGGCATCGATCCAATTTTGCGCCAAATCCAACAAGGGTTGATTATCTGTTGGTTTGTTCTTTCAGAAATATATAAACGGAGTAAATCAAAAGCTTAGATACATCAAATTTGGTATATGATTTTGTGAGTACAATTGCAGATTTATATCAAATTTCGGTTTCAATGGGTTGGAAAAAACGGTTCTAACAGACAAATTTGATTTTTGGATCTATTAATCGCATGGCAGGGATGAATCGCCAAAATACTCGCTAGGGATCACATGTATAGATTCAGAAAAGATGCCAAATTCATGCCAAAGATTAGTATTTTGTAACTGTTGTACACGAATGCCATGCAAGGCGCTCTCTAGGATAACAATTATATTAGAAATAATGTGAGAAAAATTTGGAGAGGAATCTCAAAATGGTTTTGTTTTTATCTAACCGATACATCTCGCTGATTTTCAGTGCATCACTGACATTCACATTTCTCTTACGAATGAATGAGCCTAAAGTCTATCGATACGCTTTGAGGCTCGACATGCAGAGTAAGAGCTTCGTTTGTTTTTTGACTCTTTGGATATCTTATCATCTTCAGATTCTTGATTTTTTTTAACTTTACATATTATTTTCATGCATTTCAAAATCACATTTATATGGATTTGCTCTTTTTTGTTCATGATTTGAATTAAAAGCAAGGGAAGTGGGCACAAAAGTATGTTATAAAATATAATTAAACGTTAAAAAATCTTTTTTCAAAGATCCCAGAAAATTGCGATGTCAAATAAACCATTTAATCCTTAACTCTGAATTTATCTGGGGTAGTGGTCTTTCCAAATCTTTCTCGCATGCTTTCTAATAAAGCCATGGGATTGTTGTACAGTCGCTAGGAAATATTAAACTTTGGTCTGAATTTAGCATTTTTATTGAATCTATCGTGTTATCCTTGGCGAGTGTTTTGGCGATTAATCAATGTCAAATGGTTAATAGTATCCGGAAATCTAATTTGTGTTTTAGAAGCGTTTTTTTTTTTCTTTTTTTTTTCAACCTATTGAAACGGAAATTTGAAATAAAACTATAATTGTAGCCACAAAACTCTTTAACAAATTTGATGTATTTAAGTCACTGCGCTTTTGAGTTATCGAGTTGCATGTTTCTAAAAATACAGACAGATAGACAGTCAACCCCTATTTGAATTTGGCTCAGATTTTGACACGTGTTTGCACTGTAGATGTTAAATCTCCATGCCGAATTTTATCTAACTCTCTTCGTTCTGTAGTTATTCTTTTAACATACATTCGGATAGACGGACAGACATAAAATCCTTTTTTCGGAATTTGCCCAAAATTTAAAATAAATATACAAATTTGATGTAAAGACCGTGTACCACATTTTCACCCGTCTAGCTCAAAGTGTGTTTCAGTTAGCTTTGTTAAAAACAAACAGATACGCGTTTTCAAAAAATGTGTTTTTCGAGCTCAGAGAGGTTCTAAACGTGGTGATTTGTGAAAATTTCGAGTTCGAATTTTTTGACGTTTGCAATACTTTCTCTATACTTTGTATAAGAGAAAATAAAAATGCTTAGTAAAAATATTTATAAGTAAATAAATAAATAATTTATAAATAAATTATATATGAAAACAAACTGCATTTTAAGCTGCCAGCAAATGCATTTATTTTTCTCAACATTTAGAGATATGTAAAAATGATGTTGCATTATGGCATGAATAATGTCGGACATATGCCAAAATTCAGTCACATTCAATCCTATTGAAAGAAACTTTCCCTATTTATTCCTCCGAAGCTAGTTGAAAGCTTAAGATAACTATAGATGTCTAGAGAAATTACAAATAATGGCTTACGTTAGGGTTTAAAATCAACCTCATTTGAAATGGAGTTTTACCTCAGAGTGAAAATGCATGCTCTATTATCATGAACATTTTCAAATGCATTCCGCTCATGATCATTCGTCCAGGGAACAAAGAACTTAATTTGATTAAATCGTGCTTAATATTTAAGCTCTGTGGGATAATATGCTGACTAAACACCGAAATACTTTACTGCGTAATGGACTTACAGCTCTTTTGTGAGTGACTCTAAAAGCTGCTAGACGCAAAAGTGAACAATTTAATCCAGTCTTTAAATTTAATAGAAGTTAAGTTTATTCAGGTATAACATTTACGATAATTGACATTATCCGTATCGAGTTGTTAAAATTAATTTATAGCAGCATTAATCAACTGCACTACTGTTAAAGTTAATTCTAACAAAATAATCCGTCTTCAAGTATTTGAAACTTCCGCAACAAAATAGTGGAATATATTGATAGTATGAAATATAGAATTTATTGAAATAAAAGATGATTAGGAAAAAAATGACAACAGAGTGACCCAAAACTCCATTGGCCAACTTCTAAAAGTAACGACTAGAGAAACAACTTTTGCAACAGGGCATGGACTCACAAGACCACAATAGAAATCGCGTTGCAAGCGAAGCAAGAGAGAAAAAAGATATACTTGATAAAGCATAAAAGGCCAAGTTTGAATGAATATAAATTCACAAATGCACAAAAATTAACAACATGCGAGACGTGTATCTCTTCGAGTTTGATTTAGTTTAGTTATATTAACGTCCCGTTTTAAAGCAACACTAGGGCTATTTTGGGACGGACCTCGTCATTTCGTACATCGGTCAGATGACGAGGATGACACTTGGCATCTGTTCGAATGGCAAGCCCTTAGAAAATCTTCTTCATATGAGCTAAAAGTCAGACTGCAGGCGTCCTGGCATAGGGGTAGCGCGTCTTCCCCGTGTTCTGGGCGTCCTGGGTTCGAGTCCCGGTACGGGCATGGTTGTTTTTCCTACGTTCTATCTGTGAGATGCGTGAATGTGCCCCCCTGTAAAAAGGGGTTGTGCAAGCGAATAAGATGTGTGAGTAGCTAAGACGTACTCTTGGCCCTAGTTGGTGCTACTAAAACAAGAGACGCTCCCTTGGCTTAAAATCGCTGACTTCGTCAGCGAGCTTGTGCATGGCAAGTGCCATTATAAAGAAGAAGAAGATAAGTCAGACTTCTGCCCTCGGGTGCTCAGGTACCTTTACCCTCAGAAGCTACTGCACCCCCTTTCCGTGGTAACGCGGACACGACCTCATCATCAATTAATTCATCAAAATAATCAAAGGTTGTAATATGAATAAATTATTATTTGCAGGTAGGGGACATAAAAATAAAATGTTACTTGCGGGAACACTATTCGTCTAATACTTGCATATGTTCTAGATTTTAAAAAGTATAAATGCTTGTTTTAAGAGCTTTTAAAAATAAATAATCTTATAGAAAAACCTCCGATGATGCACTGTACCAACAAATGACATCTTATCCATAAGTACTGTGCTTTTAAAGCACGCTATCTATAAAGAAATTCAAAACCTAAGTAATGCATTTAACCCTGAAATTTTTTCGTAGAACATTATAATGTCTTATCGATATACGAACTAAAAGTAATGGTTTTTAATCCATATATGAAAAAAAACAAGAATTCTAGATGAACTATGTAAATAGATAATTATACTTTTATAGTCCCTTGCCGAGGTTCAATATTTAAAAAATACGATGCATACAATAAACAAAATAAAAAGAATCCGCAACTTAAATTCTTCATTTATGCCAAATAAAAGTAAATGTTTTCTTTCTCGATAAAATAAAGAGCTTAATAAGGGTATTTTAGTTGCAAAATAATTTTCTTTCAAATGTTAGTAATTCTAAATGAAGCATTGTAAATTAAAAGGGAGCAAGACCGATGGTGCTTTAAATATATTTGGAGAGTTGCCATACCCTGTTAAGACAAAAGCCACATTCTAAAACTTGTTTAACATAAGTTCAACGAATGAAGTCCAGTAAAAAAGTGTTTGCGAACGAAAACTTTAGAATCGCAGCATAAACAACATCCTGTTCGTTAGAAAAGAGTTCTAAAGGATTTTTAAATTTGTCTTTTGTAACATGAGTTGCCACTAGTTTTCTCTACATTATGTAATAATGTCCCATGGGAAATTGTTGTTAAAGAAAACCAAAAATACGTGAAAGAAAAATGAGATTGCAATCTACATTTATGAAGAAATTGATAGACATATTTTTTATACTGAATGTTTATTCAGGAAAAGAAAATGGTATTCTTAATTTTCATGCTGACATTTGAAGCAGAAATTACTTCTATAGAAACACTTTTCATCTTCGACTTTTCTGTTTATAAAACATATTTTAATGAAAGAAAGAATTTATATTGTTATTTTTCTATATCTTTAGAAATCTATATTGGCTTTATTTATGGTTTTAAATCGGAAGTTATATCTTAGATGCAATGTGTAAACTTGTGAAAGTCGCAAACATGATTATTCTTTTTTTTGTAATTGGTTAGAAATCTTATATTACCTTAATAATGAAGTAAATTTCATACAATCTCAAAAATATAAGATTATTTGTAAATTTTCATGGATAAAAAATAATATAAATTCTTTGCTGACTACTATTTGTTTTACTTCATGTGCGAAAATACTTGAATCATAATTTGCAAGTGCACATTTTAACTGAGACGAATAAAGAATAAATTGCTTCAGTTGCTACCTTCGTCAGAATTAAATTGCATAAATTGATGCATGATTTGTTCTACAATATTTTAATAGCTAATGCGACGCTTAACTTTTTTAATTAAATAGACAAGCACTGCACGGCTCATGAAGTTAATCTTTTCATATGCAGCAGAATATTTGATTGATTTATAGATCTGAATATTCTTTGATAATTATATTTGTAATTAAATCAAACTATTAAATAATTCAAAGGCAAAAAATCACTTTGGTAAGATAAAGCATCTCGAGTGTACTTTATGCTTCGAAAAAAGATTCAAAATATGAACAATAAATACCACAAACAGAACGTGTCAATGATGGTTTCCTGTCGAAACGATATTTTTATGGCATTTTTTTCATACCCGTGCGGTAGTCTTTTGATGATTTTTTAATTAAAATTATGTTCTCTAATTTTGGCGAATGTTTTCTATGGCAAAAGAAGACAACACTAGTTTCTTCCATTTGGGATTTTTATAAAAATTAGAATCATTTCCGGGAAGTAAATTAGAGAATATGTTCCCTTTAAAGGGTTAAAAAATTCGCAGTTGAAGTGCTTCACGCGTTGTTTTGAATATCGACCACACTCGCCGAAAACAAAATTACGGTAGAACGTGATCACGGAAAAAGAGAAAAATACTTTTATTCCACCATAAAAGGAAGCTACATTGGAAGGAAAACGAGCCGGAGAAGAAAAAAGAGAGAGAGAGAGAGATTTCAAATATGCAACAAAGAAAGCAAGGACAGAAAAAAAGAGAGAGAGAATAATTCCATTCTTTTAAAATGTCGCTTTTATGGTTATTCATGTAAATCATTTTAAGAAAATTTAAACTTCTTCAGCATAAAAAAGAATTATTGAATTTGTGGGAGCCATTTTTCCTTACAGAGCACTACGTAAGATTTAAGCATACAGAATCATGTGTTTTTTCTCTTCTCAGTGAAATTTGAGAGTCATGAACATATCTTACAAATACATTCTTACTTCTACAACCATAAGAAGAATTTCTGTAAGTAAAAATTTAGTGAAATCTTTACTGCAATTTTTCATCATGGTGAGATTAGCCAGCTGCAATATTGCTTTAAACGTAATTGTAATATCATAAATTTAAGTGCGTGCTAAATTAGTGAGACTTGTGGCTGCGAAGTCTTTTTTAAAAAACGAAAATATTTCACTGCAGCATTAAAAATTGTAGAAAAAGTTTGTTTTTGGATTCTTCAGTGAAGACTGGGAAAAAATTTTTTACAATATATAAAATAATCCGGACTATTTTTCATTTTCCATAAATGTATCTGTGATGTTCCAACATTGAATGAGGAAAACAAAAATGGAAATTACTAATTGTTTTGTGTTTATTTTTAGAACGCTCATTTTAAGTTTTTCGTCATTTCCATTTCTTAGTTTCTTCTCATAAACGAGTCTCTTATAATAAAATAAATAAATTTAATCAAACTTTAACAAGTCAGAAATTTTAACCGTTACAAAAGCAATTTGACGTGCTGTAAATAAAAAAAAACTTTTTTTTTTTTTTTTAAATATTTTAGCTACTAAAATAATTTTTTAAATCGTATTCTCAAAAAAAGTCTTATTGACTCAAGACAAAAATAAAGAAAATAAGCTGCTGTACTAACTTTGTAAAATATGTTATACTAGCATTGTACAAGATGATGTACTAGCTTTGTTTAAGATGTTGTACTAGCTTTCAAAACAAAAGCATGAGAAAAAGAGGCCCAATTAGTAATAATATTTCGACACCTCATTAGACGTTATTTCAAAAATAAGTATAATATATTACCATACTGATCAGAATTTTAGAAATACAGACATTGACAGAAACTTTCATAATCTTATATTAACCAACTTAAAACAAAAATTTTTCATATACACTATACAATCAAGAGTATCTGAAAATTTTTAAATTTGAACTTTTTAAAAAAATTTCTCGAGATAGCTGGACGAACATATCTCTAGCCAGTGTCTTAAAAGATACATTTTAGCATATTGGTTTATTTAATACAAATCACTCATCAAAAACATGTAACACTTACGAAGTTCAGATATTAATATACACTGGATATCTGTTCAGAGAATAAACACTTTTTTCAAGAGGATGAAATATATGAATACCTTATCACTAAAAGAACTATTCCAAATTCAAAACTTTTTGAATATACTTCTCATGAAAAGCGAAAGAAATTGTTTTGATTTAATTTCCGATTCAGTGGTAAGCCTGAAAGTTCTAACTTGGCACCATATTTGTTTAATGAATGAATAAGGGATTTCTTAGACATGAATTCTCAAAAGCTGTTCGAAATCACGTTTCTTTTTTTAAGTGTTTAACTTTTTTGGTTACGAAGTGGAATTTCCAAATACTTACTGTTGCATTTTTACGCTATTCCACAGTACAGTATTTGATTAAAAAGAACTAATTTTGTTAATCAAACACCTATCAGGTGTAATGAAGTCAGATTAAGATTAACTTCAAAATATAACAATCAAAATCATCATTAGACAACAAGATGTTACATCCAATGTAAAATATGCATATCTTTATGAAGAAGCGTTTATTCCATAATATTCAAAGTAAAATTTCCAAATATCTACTTTTGGATTTTTATGTACAGTATATTCAGTACAGTATTTGATTAATGAAGTTAATTTTATTAATCAGATACCTATCAGGTGTTATGAAGTCAGATGAAGAAGATTAACTTCAAAATATAACAATCAAAATTATCAATACTCGGCAAGATGTTACATCCATGTAAAATATGCCTATCTTTATGAAGAAGCGTTTATTCCATAAAGCTCAAAGTAAGATTTCCAAATGCCTACTTTTGAATTTTTTAATGCTATTCTTCAGTACAGTATTTGATTAATAAAGCTAATTTTATTAACCAGATGCCTATCAGGTGTAATCAAACTGAACTTTTTTCCAAGATTTGCCTCAAAATATCAAAATATAATAATCAAAATCACCATTAGACAACATGATACATCCGATTTAAAAAATACCTATTTTTGCGAAGAAGCTTTTATTTCATAAGTAAGTGAAGCTCAAAGTAATTTTTCCAAACACCTATTTTTGCATTTTTTTACGCTATTCTATAGTATAGTATTTGACCAATGAAGCTAATTTTATTCATTAGACACCTATTAGGTGTAATGTCTCTATTATCATTAGATTGCAAGAAGTTACATCCAGCGTAAAAGATGCCTTTCTTTGTTAAGAAGCTTTTATTTCATAAGCAAGTGATGCAAATAATATGCTGCTAACAGCTTGAGTAGAACAGTTAAAGATTCCTTCAGAATAGATGTATTTTTTTAATAAATGAAATTTTTTTCGGCAATGGAAATTTCTTCCTTAAGAAACATTTATTCTTAAAAGAAGGATTCTTTTATGGTTTTCCCAAATCATTGTATTATATATTACATCCATGATATAATACACGATTCAAGATATTTACGGATAATACAATATGTTATACTTTTTTTATGTTTGGTTATAGGAATATTTTACGTTCCACCGACTATAGAACATCATTTATTTTCTTCTACCTTTCTTTCTTGTAGTCATATATTATTCTTGTTTCTGCTGTATTTTTATCACCACCAATATATTCTACTCAGAATGTCGATTTGCTCATTGCTTTTCACGAGTTTATTTTTTTTTATTGATTTATTTTTTTTACTATGTTGCTAAACCAGCATGAATTGATTCTGCAACTCACAGCTTTCGCTTTATGTGTAGCATATATCTCACTAGATAAAAGTTACTCTCTCATAAGCACTTGTCAGACCACATGCAATATAGTCATGAATCACACAAAATCATGACTGTGAAGTACAGCGACATTATCAGCATGTCAATAAAGAAGTTTATCAACGCTTCTATTTTTGAATCCCATGCTTTTTTCTTGCCATTTGTAAGGATTTTTTTGCAAATACGGTATACTGTCATTGATATACTGCACAACAGGAAATAAATATATCACTTGTTTTGTTTTGGATTTAAAAAAGCTTGATCAAAAGAAAGCAAATTTCTGGATAGTAAATTGGTATGAATATTACCAAAAGAGTTTAATGTCCTCATTTACCTATGAGTTAATTGAAAAACATTCAAAAGCTTTGTTAAGTGTTATGAAGTAAATCATGGAGTAAAATTTAACCCTTTCACTAGTGACAAGGCCCAAACGGTCGTTCAAATTCTATCCTGGCAGACCGGTTTATGTTTGAAACGAGGAGAGTATGATGGAAAACAATTTATCACTAAGGATTTCCTCGCTTTACATCCTACATCCGTCATTTGAAACAGAAATCGGCTCACCAATATAGAATTTGTACCACCGGGTAGCCGGATCATTAATGCAAGGGTTAAAGTTTCATCTTCAAAAACTAAACTATGATTCAAACCTAATAAAAATATTACTCGAAAAATATTTTACTATCCTTTTTATGAATTATCATATAGCATTACGTATACTACAAGAATGATAAGTTTAAATTTCATTTCTGGCGATAAGCTTATTATAAGGGAATTTGAATTTTTTAAATTATGAATGTTAAACCCTCTTAAAAACGTCTTACTCCGCTTTGCGTAGATAGAATTGATTTATACAAGAGGATATCGAGTCTAAAGGAAAACTAATTGTTTTAGTTTTAAATAAAAAATATTGGTTTACAACTCTAGCAAAATCTACTTTATTACCATTTATGGTTTAGATTATGTAAAGAAAAATCATATTGTCTGTGTTCACTTATTAGCTAAGTTTAAAATGTAAATCTTAATGTTTTTGTAATATGAAGATATATTGATCATTATTGGAAACCCATAAGTTTTTCCAGCACTTAAACGTACATTTGCAAAAAGTAATAAATATCTAATTGCCTAATTTCCATTCAGGGCTATGAAACTCTAAGCAATAGCATTAAAAACCTTAAACTTTATCGTTCAGACATTTATAGCCGCGAAGGATTTTTAGATCATAAAAGAAGCATTAGGAATGCAAACTTAAGTCATTTTACAAATAAAAAACAAACGACCGCCATCAAAGGAAAAACTGAAAGAAATAAAAAAAGACTCATTTTAAACAATCTAATTGGACTCCTTGAATTTCTCCTAGAGTCTAGAAATTTGAATAAATAAGGTTTACATTTTATTGACCCTAAAACATCTTTCCGAAATAACATCTTGAAGACATAGGCTGACGTTGAGCCTCTGTGAAACCGAACACCTGACGATGAAGAAGAAAAAGAAAGAAAGAAAAAAGAGACTGACGGTAATGGAACTTTTCTCTTTTCAGTCGCCGTTTACAGTATTGCTTTCGCAATGTTGGCAGAACAATATTTCTCCGACAAAATGAAGTATGCTCCGCAAGCCTTATCAAGTGCTCCATTTTCGAATTCTTTTTTTAAAAAAGAAGGTTTAGAAATAAAGTATTCGCTTCATGCGCAAGGAAAATCTGATGGCCAGAACACTTTAAATCTGTAGATATCGATTGTTCGAGAGTTTCTCTGCATATTTATTAAACATTTATTTTACTTTCATTTGTTTGTGGCTTAAATTACATTGGATATATTGGCATCATAATAATGATACAATTGGAGGGAAGGGGAAATATATCATTTAATAAATGTCTTTTAACCACTTAACTGCTTTTGACGAGTTACTCGCAACGGAAAAAGTACAGCATTTTGCGTTATGACGAGTTTAGACAATGACAATTATTATATTTATATAATAATTGTTTAATTATTATATTCATAATTAATTATTTATTATGTTTATATAATATATGTATGTTTATGACAATTTAGTTACGCATTTTCCAAAAAGGTCGAAATGGTTAACTGGTTAATATATTTTCATATAAGTCACTGCAAAAAAAAAAAAAAAAAAAAAGAAGTCTGGTTTTATATTTCTGATAATTTTGAATATTAATATCGCTTTTACGTCAGATTTGTCGTTTAAATGCAGGGAAATAGTGAGATATTTCAGCGTCATTTTTAGAAGTCAAGCAACTGACGAAGTTTGTTGTACAAAAAGATACATTTAAAAACAGGAAGACAAGTAAATGGCATTGAATTGCTTTTCACGTTGAAAATTCTATAACTGGTGTTGGTAAAATTTAATGCATTGGATTTTTTCTCTATTTAACAAGAGTCGATTTGAATCTAAAATATTTTTTGTGCTTGAATAAATTTGAGATTTTTTCGATTGGTATCGTTGAAATAGTGTAAGGATAAGGAAATAGGGTTTTATATCCTTAAATGATAATAATACTTTCGAATATCTTCAGATACCATGGTTTTCTTTATTACTGGGAAAATTTAACTTCCTAAAGGCCTTTCGTTCCCAATTCCATCCATATTTATTTAAATTATTCGACCTTTTCATTATGCAATTCGTAGTAACAGGCGTTTTGACACTCATAAACATGCACGAATTATGTTTCTTCTTAACTATTATACAATCTTCTTCTTCTTAAAAAATTAGTTTATGGAGTTCACCAAGTCTTATCTTACATGAAAGCAATCAAACTAAATTTTATTTCTGTCCCATGAGAAAAATTTCATCTGCAAAAGTTTCTGAGATCACTCATTAAATTTAGTGAAAAGACATCACACTTTTGATGACAATGGTTGCTTGATTCTTAAGTGAAATATAAAAACTTTTAACCTGAATATTTTTTGATCATTAAAATGGTCAAGTTGCAATTTTAGGTGAATATGCTAGCCAATAATTTTTTTGAATTAGTATTAAACAGAAATCAAAAAGTTTTGTATCAAAGAATATTTTTAGAGAGCTTTGAAGCATTAGAAATATTTTAATAGGAATTCAAAAGTTTCTGAGATCACTCATTAAATTTAGTGAAAAGACATCACACTTTTGATGACAATGGTTGCTTGATTCTTAAGTGAAATATAAAAACTTTTAACCTGAATATTTTTTGATCATTAAAATGGTCAAGTTGCAATTTTAGGTGAATATGCTAGCCAATAATTTTTTTGAATTAGTATTAAACAGAAATCAAAAAGTTCTGTATCAAAGAATATTTTTAGAGAGCTTTGAAGCATTAGAAATATTTTAATAGGAATTCATAACTTAATTTATTTAATCAAATGATAGCTTTTCATTGGTGGAGGCCGTAAATAAAAAGCATTAACAAAAATGAGTTGACTTCATTCCAAATGAACATCATTTAAAGTTAAAGAAAATTTGACACGTTTTTTACTGATAGATTATAAGAAATAAGCCTAATTAGTTAAATAATCTTTGTTTAAACTTATCATCCATAATTACTTAATAACATAATTACATAATTACTTAATATTATCTTTGTTTAAATTTATTATCCATAATTACTTTTCTATGGTTTTTGATTAATATTTTTATCTTAAGTGAATTTCAATTTGTCCGCCGTGTTTTACTTTATAAATATATATAAGGTTATAAAAGTTTTTTTTTTTATTTTGATAAAAAGAGGAAAACGTTTCCACTTGGTAGAAAAAATTTTAAGATTCTTGAATCACATAAAATTAATCCTCAAATGATAATAAGGTAGCAGTTATTTACAGCATTAAATATCGCATAGGGATGTTCGCTCGTGACATTTTCCGTTAATAATCGATATATTGGCTTAAACCAGGTAAGAATATTGTGCTGTAACCAAAACTAAACATTCAACAAAAGCTTTCTATATATGGGTTTGAATTTAAGGACTTGATAGTGCAGTACTTAGGCTAAGAATAATATTCATCAATAACAATATCCATAATAATAATAATAATAAAGTAAGTGCCCTCAACATAGGGTAATTATGACAGAATTAAGCTGCAGCGCTCATAATTAAGTTGAAGCTCTGTAATATTAAAGTTCAGCTACTTCAAGTATCTACTGTAAATAGAATGCCAGTTTCTATAATACATAGCAGAAAGACAGTCCCTATTTCCAAGATGTTATAATATTAACAGCTACTTAAATATTTTTCATAAAATTGAAATTCATATGTCAGTTAATTGAAAAAAATGTTTATATCTTTGTTTCCCGAATCGTTAGTTCTGAATTTGTAGCTTAAGGATAGATATATCGAAGACCTCGTTCTTTCCACAGCAAGAAGCTGAAGCATGATAAAAGTTCAAAAAACAATCAGCGCTGTGAAGATTTCAGTGAATATTTAAACTGAAGATTGATGCAAATTTACTTATACATAAATTGATTTTGAAGTACGATAAAACATTTGTTGAGATAGACAGCATTTATGATTTAAAAAAAAAAAAAGTAAAAAAAAAAAGACATTCGGGAAATCATCATAACCATCACACCTATCTGTATAGCCTTTTCCTTTGAGATTTCATTTAGGGCCGTATCTCAGTACCTGTCCCCCAAAAGGACATCTCAGTTTTCAGAAAGAGAAACTTCCGACATGGTGGTTGGTTCTCTCCATCCGGATATGTACAGAAATGGGGTAAAGTCGGTATCCCTACCAATGACGGGACATGCTTTCCAGAGGAATGGTTGCACCATGTACAGAAATGGGGTAAAGTCGGTATCCCTACCAATGACGAGACATGATTTCCAGAGGAAGGGTTTTACCATGTACAGAAATGGGATAAAGCCGGTATCCCTACTAATGACGGGACATACTTTCCAGAAGAATGGTTATATCATGAACAGAAATGGGGTGAAGTCAGTATCCGTACCAATGATGGGACATGCTTTTCAGAGGAATGGTTGTACAATGGTCTGTGACTGCCCTTAGGACTCAGCTTCAGTTCTCACCAATGCTGTCGCGGCGGTCTGGTCTTTCAGATTTATCTGTGTGCCTCAGGGCGGGTCGAAGTAGACAATGTGTAATACTTCAGGGGCTTCACAACTCTCATATTAAATATTCTCCGAGAGTGCATCGGTGCTGCTGTTAACTTCCTTACACCGAAATTCGACCTTGGTTACCTTCTCCATATTTCTCGTTTAATAGATAGTGTGCGAGAGTTTGTAATTCCAACGATTATTACAAACTTTATGAATTTTTAATTTATTCTAGTTACTATTGTGGTTACTAGTGTGGAAATTTTAATAGAATAGTATTTTTAATATTACATCCTTTTGAAATCGGGACTGTTTCTCTGCTCGCCATGCATATCTTTAAAAAAAAACTAATGGATGATTGAAAATTATGAAGAAACTCATAGCAAGACAGAATGTATTGGCTTATATCAAATGTATTCGTCTTCTAACATTTTCTTCTAATCCGCCTTTATATTTGTGTAAAATAAGTTTCGAATTCAAAATAAAGATTAATTTATAAGAAAGTTAATGATTGCATTAGTTCTGTAAGCACAGTTTAAACTTCAGATTAAAATTGTATAAAACATTTGTTAATTTAGCAAAGGATTTTCTTAGAGGAACTGCTTATTACAGACAGAAAAGTGACTGAGAATTAGTATAAGACTTAGGTAACTATGCAAGTAACCAAGGTGGGTACAGAAAAAAGATATCAATGTTACGTCATGAAAACGTTATAGCATCGAACATTCATCTAATTCATCTTCATATACGTGACATATTGTCTGTGCCAGTGACAACAGACAATATGTCACGTATCTGTAACCTATTATTATGTGACAATGGCCAAAGACAGTATGAGTAACTATCAAATGTCTGCAATCTGTTATTATGTGACAGTAAGCATAGACAAAAAGAGAAACTACAGCATACGTCCGACCTGCTATTCGAGGATGTTCTTAGTTATACCTGAAAGATTCGTGGACTAAAAAAGACTTTATTTTAAATAAAGAATTCGTTTTGCTTTTCTTTCATAAACTACATTTCATCAACTCTGTAACTTCTTTATATTTCAAACTGCTTCAAGGATTAATGAAAACTACCTTTGCATTCCGGGAAACAGCTAAAAGAAATGAAAGTCCAAAAATTTCCTGAGTAAGCCCTTTTCATCACCAACTTATTTCAGCATATAGGCCAAGAAGAATGAAAGGTTATATAAGGAACAGGAGAGTAGAGACCCCTGAACGTATGTGTTAATGATGATGGCCAGTGAATCCGAAAAAGTAATAGGCAAGATGTGGTTGAAAGAAAGGATGAATCGTTTTCCTTCCTCGCTGCAATTACAATGCTTTTATAACAAAGAGCTAAGTGGCTTTCTTTTTTACTGCTTCTGAGGCTATTATTGTTCGTACTTTTTTCTTTTGCTGGATATTTACACGGAGATGGAGCCAAATTACTTTTCAAAGCTATTTTGAAAAATGGTAGAAAGTTTCATTTCCATGTAGGGATGGATTTTATTTTATATTTCCTTTCGGGGCTATGTTATGTTCTTATAAATATGTCTTAAGATATAAATTTAACATGAAACTAGTGTTGTTATAATAATTATCTAAAAAAAATTTGCATAACAGGCGTACTGCTATAAAACTGCATTGCAATTATTGACTTTAAGATTATCTTTACAATGATACTTCAAATAAGTTATTTTATGAGACAAAGATTATTGAAGTAAACCAGGGCATAAACGAAGAGTATAAAACAATGTTAAGAATCTCAAAATAAATTTTACTTAAACTGTTTTCTACTACCTTTATTTGATAATATTTAAATTTTGTGCTATATGCATCCGTTTTTTGTAGATGCTTTCCTACATTTCTTTATGTTAGAAATAAAGAAGACATTTTTTCAATTATTCTACTGCCTTTGTGTTTAGCTTTGCTCATCAAACATAAAATTAATTAATTTGGTGCAGATTCGCAATGGAAAATGATCATATATAGCTACGAGAAATGTTTTACCTAATTTTAAATTAATGATCTTTATATTTTTAATAAATTAATTCGTCAACATTTTAACGTTTTCAGGTGATCGTTTTCGAACATGTTGTCACTCATAAAGGATTTCAAAATACAGACAATAATTTTTTTCAATCATACCAATTCAAAAGTCATGGAGTTAAAAATCAAGTTTAAAGAATTTACCAATATATTTTTTAATTAAATTCATTAAAACACTTTATATTGTTTGTGAAATTCAAACTAGCTTTTTTTGTTTCATCAAACCATTTAATTACTTAATTTCTAATACGAAAACGATGGTAAATATAAATTTGAATTTCTTGAAACATTGATCGCGAAATTGATTCTCATCGTCGCTTTTTTTTTTACTTAGTATAATTTAGCATAAAATAAGAGAACTGTTAAACGAGATATTATATTTGCATTTAAATTTCTGAGTTATCACTTAAATGCTCATATTTTTTTAGTTGTTTAATATTTTTTTTTAACCTCAGCAATTTCAACACATATTTCATGCTGAAAATCATTCAGTTATTTCTTAAAATAAGTAGTTTACTTAGCTTTCATAAATTGGGGAAAATATATTCCCACACTACATATAAATTTAAACTTTTTAAAACTACACCAGGGACATTATGCTTTTAATTTAACTTCTAAACAAATCATTTTTTTATTTTACGGATATATTTTTTCTTCTAGATTTTATTGGCAGGAATTCGTGAATATTATTTTTTTACTTTACAAAATTTAAAGTTAGGAAAATTCAGGTGTTTAGCCTTTTTTATTACTTGATTTTTTATTTTTAGTTAATTTTCTTGATCCCTCTTTTTTGAAATTTAAATTCTAGATATTTTCTTATGTTTTTCAATATGCTATTATTCTTTCATACAATATGTATCGATGCATTTAGATAATTTACAGATAGAACCTATAAATATTTTAAACGAACAAGTACGGTTTATTTTTCACTACGTTTATGCTCATATACCTCATCGTGCAATAAGGGAAACTTTTAGGATGATTAAATAATTTAATATCGAGGAAAGTTAGCTACTAAGTTGAAGCCAGGAAAGCTACTACTAAGGGGAAAAATCTGGTTGCCAAAGGTCCAGACTCAGAATATTTTTGTCTAAAAGCACTTGAGTTTGTTATTACTTTTTAATGAAAAAAGTCCTTATCATCAAATGAATAGCGTAATAAATGAATAAAATGAATTTTTTTTTAATTTATCATACTTTTCTAGCGTTTCATACACTGATTATTTATGGATGAAAACAGCATTTAACATGAATAATTAATATGATAATTTACAGTTTGGTAAAAGATATACTTTAATTTGTTTTATTATTTCACTCCAAAGACAGATTCCTTTGTTGAAAGCTTTATATTTCAATTTACCACATACTAAAATGATATGTATTCCCCCTTAAAAAGTAGATTAAAAACCATTTAAAATATGTTCGAACATTTTTAAATGGTTTCTCGTCAAAATGTTTAATCAGAAATTCTGAAAGAATAAAAAGAACGAAAGATTGAAAGTATTAAAAAAATTTACTGGGCAGCCTAATACTAATAAAAATGCATTTCAAAAATAGATTCTATGTATGTTCCAAAAATAAGTCATCGGTGTTTAGTTTTCATAAGGTGACATGCGAATTCTAGAAATCGCATTAATTTTTTTTGAAACACCATCTAATTGCGAAAGATATTAAGAAAGTATAAATACACTCATGGCCATAAATTAAGGATAATTCAGAGTCACGCGGAAATCGAATTCTAAAAAAAAATATATCACCCGTAAAATGACTACACACATCTTCAAAAATCATATGCAAATTGCAGGAAACCACCAGATGACACCGATGGTACGTCACAATGACGAGAGTGTAAGAGAGTGATGTATAAGGAATACAGGCAAAGAAATAAAATTGTTCGGAAGCGCTTTATAAGCCTTTCAGTGCAATCGGCCGTCTGGAATGTGGGCGTACCCAACTGGAAGTATCCGAGGAACTTGGAATCGCCCAGAGGGTCATCTCCAGGCTTTGGCAACGATTCCAAGATGATAGTAATGCGAGTAGACGTTACAGCACAGGTCGCCCCCGAGTTACAACGCCGAATGAGGACCGGTATCTGGCAGTTACTGTCAAAAAGAAACAGACGGAGCACAGCATCAGACCTGTCTTGTCGTTCGATCGGGGGATATCACCCGTATGGGCTGGCCAGCATTCTTACCAGACTTGAATCCGGTAGAGTATGCGTGGGAAATGTTTGGCCGACGAGATGCAGCTCGTCAACCACCTCCTACATGTCTACCGGAACTTCGGAGAGCATTGCTTGATGAGTGGTGTAATATTCCCCAAGATCAGATCGATAGCTTGATACTCCGCATGCCTAGGCGTTGTACGGACTGTATTGTATCGTCTGGGACACATACTATGTATAAACCATCATACCAACCATGTAATATTGGTTTTTGTAGGTATATTTTTGGTAGGTACATATAGGTATATATTTATAAGTAGGTATTTATAGGTGTTTTTCTTTTTTTTTTTTTCTTTTTTTTTTTTTGTAATTTGCTCCAGGGAGCAAAAAATCGCAATTTTTATTAATGATATCAAACATATAGCCTATTTTGCTCTTTACCTTTTGTTTAATAAATAGGCTTTGCAAATAAATCACATTTGTTTTGCTTCTGACTCTTTCTTTTCCTGAACTTGCATTATCCTTAATTTATGGACATGAGTGTATATCGCGAAAAATATCCACTTTATTGAAGGAAAATCAACCTTTATGTGAAATAATACGTTAATGACTTCTAAGTATTACCAGTTTATTTTCAGCTGAAAATTAAATGTCTCTGAATCTTTCAATAATGTTGTTATTTTTAAAGCAGCGATATAGAATCTAAACAAATTACGTTAAATGTGTTATATAAGGATTAAAAAGAATATTTTATAAATAACTAAGGGTTTGAATTCAGTTTAAGGTTATTTACTTAATGTCTAATCACCTATTATTGAATATGATGAGATAAGAACGAGAAATTCAACCACAGAGATAATTTCAGACACCTTACAGACTCTTTTGATTAATTATCGTAGTAATAATTAATTATGTGCGATATAAAATGCTGCATTGTGTGAATGCTATTCTTAAAGGTGGCTGTGGTTCGCTCTATACGAATTTAGATCTTTAGATGCATTTTCCAAATTCAAATTAAAACAGTGGATAAATAGTGAAATTATATAAAATGGTAGAATATATAAATCAAGCCTAATGCATAGGAGAAATATTATTAATGAAATGAATTTCTCAAAATTTCGATTAATACGAAATAATTTTACTTCCATTCAAAACGGTCCTGAATTTCTATGAATGCTTGAATTCTATGAATTTCTATGAATATGACGCCGTCTGCTATTTTAAATAATTCTGTAATTCAGTAGTTCTCCGAAAATCCTTATTCTTAAAGTTATCTTTACATTAATTAATTCCGTTAATCTGAAGTTAAATTATATAAATCTCAAATATTTGTGTGAATATCAGATTTTGCGAATTTGGGATATCGCACAAAATTTTATGTGTGTGTGGGGGGGAGGGGGGTTGTGCTACACTAAAGACATATGTACAGAAATAAAGCGATAAGATATGCGTAAGTCTACATCGTGACACATGAGTAAAAGAGGGAGAAATTTGTCCTTTCAATGATTTAACTATCAGCTTCTGATAGGAATTTCTTTGCCACGTGTCCAATAAGATAAGGGAATCTTAGGTATCTTTTATAAAGATGTGCAGCTGTTAAGGATTTTTACCCCTTCGTTACCGACCGGGTATCACGGAGTCAGCAATTTTGTTATAAACATGTTAGAAATAATTGAATTGAAAAATGGGAATTGGATCAGGAAATAAGAAAACATTTTAGAATGAAGTTAAAATAAATTAATTTATGATAAAAATTAGGAAATTAATTAGGATTTATATGCATATACATACAGACATACATACATATAAATATATATATATATCCAGTAAAATTTGATATATAGTCTAATTCGGATTTATTTTTTATGCAAATCTTCCAGTATTTGTAGTTTTTTCTACTTTATGCTTGTTAATCATTTCAGAAATCAAAGTTATGTTTTTCTATCTCTGACGTCCATTTTATTCAGTTTTTATCCTTATCTAATGATTCGAATTCGAATAATCGGAGTTCCGCTGTATATTTGAGTTATTTATTTTGAAGATCTTATTTTAATAAATAGTTTACATTCTTATGATGTTATTATCTGAATTTACAAAATAAATATTCGGATTCTTATATCTTTGATCGTCTAATTTTACTGTATATCGTCTATATATATATATATATATATATATATATATATATATATATATATATAGAGAGAGAGAGAGAGAGAGAGAGAGAGAGAGAGAGAGATAGATAGATAGATAGGTAGATAGATAAATAGATAGATAGATAGATAGATAGATAGACTAATAACTAAAACGAAAGTTTAATATAGAATATAGCAATGTAAAAAATAATAGAAAATAATAATATCGAAAATTTGATAAAATATATATAAAAAGGATTTTAAAAAACTATTCGCACACTCCGAAATTCTAGAGTTAAGAGTCTATTTGGAACATTCTTTGAAAAGTTTTGAAAACTAGAATACAAAAGCTAGTTTTCAATGGAGCGTTCCAATCTAACTTCAGGGATTCTCTTTCACGTTTCCATAACCAGCAGTACAAAAGATGTTTAGTATCTCCGCAGTTACACTTTTAGCTCTCACCAAAGAAGTTCTTAAGGTACATTTTACAGAAACCATGCCGAGTAAAAATCTGATTAAAGGAAAAGGTCACCTTTTAATCTCTTAAGGTTTTATTTTTGTCGAAAAATCCCTTTGTGACTCTACCTTCAGAACTTCTTTGTAACTCGACCTTACAGAATGAGCCTGCGTGTCCTGTCAAATGTCCAAAACCTTTTTCTTTAAATTTTTACCGCTAGGGTTAGTTCAACAAAATAATATTATTTCTCAAGTGTGTTTCTTTTTTCAAGCTGAATGAAATATATAAATATTAAAAAAAGTTATTCCGTGGATAAATTGTTACAAAAATTGTAGAAAACAATAAATTTTCAGTTTGTTTCCACTTCATATGGGTGTTTCGTTATAAATTTCCTAAATATGTAATGACAAAGGAGAATTAGACAAGTATAGCTTGAGAATAATGGAAAAATTATTATTTAAAGGTTAATAAGCGGTAAGTCAATCTATTTTCAATATTATTATGTATGAGTCAATGCATGAATAAGAATTTTTGAAAATAAAGGAGTTAAGTTTTCTTACAATATATCTTTTTCATCACAAATAACTATTTCTTTTAAAGTCAGAAATATATATATTTTGTATAGAAATTTAGCATCATTTGCAAAGCCAGATTAAAGCTCTGTATACATCCTTGAGAAATCAAATTTTGGGGAACCAATTCCCCATCCCAATCTTCTAAAGCAAATCTTTATTATTGATTTTAATTTATTCTTAATTTAAGCAGTGTTTAAGTAACAAATATTTTATTGTAACAAAACTTATATATTCGTTAACTTATAGTATTTTATTAAGTGAACACATTAATTATAGTTTACCTTCAAGAAAATCGTTTTCAATATTTCATGTATAAGGAAATATGAAATAAAATTCAAAATTAATTTTTTAAAAAATGGTAAAAGAAATGCAAATTTTATAGAATAATCTAAGTATTCTAATACACAGTTTGAATGGTCTGTTAACTTACAAGTCAGTCAGCCGACAGAAAAAAAAATATAAATAAACTTCAACTCGACTGTGTTGCAGCCTAATTTGAAAAGAAATAAACAAATTTTTGTATTTTGAAATGTATATAAACTTGATTTTAAAATAAGTAAGATGAAATACAAAGACCTCACAAACTAAATAAAAGCACAAACTGAGGTTATGCTGAAAATTAAGAAAACCTGAAGGACACAATTCAGGCAATTGCATAGTTTGACTAATAAAAATAAATTTAGTATGTAACTGGCTTAAAAATATTCAATTGTTTTAATAAAAAGAATTCGCAAGAATCCATTTCGCAATGTGAGTATCAGTAGAAAATTATTCTTCAACGAAGAATGTTCTCTATATTTTAAATTCTTTAACACATTATATTCATTGAAAAATTCATTCAAAAAAAAAGTTCATTGAAAAATTCATTAAAAAAAAGTTCATTGAAAAATTCATTCAAAAATTCACAATTCTACGTTATGCTACGACATGAATTGCAAAATCATATCTAAATGCATTTTTATTACATCTGCTTCTATAATATTCTCATACATATTTAATAAATCGATTTTTTCCTCATACATGTTTGACAAATCGATATAATATGAATCCAGCTTTAAACCAAACATTAAAAAGTGAGAATTTACCACATTTTGAAAACTTCTGCTATTGAATTTTGATATAACATTTGTAATAAGAAAAAACTTTTTCTCAAATAACAAAAAGGCTTCCACCCGAAATTTGATGAATGTTCAAAATTTCTTCATCCTTTAGTTTATTTTATTCAAAGTCATGTCACATTTCATCTGGTATTTTATATTTACTCAATTTATACTTCTTTTTGTCACGATTATATCGCTGCAAATCCATGAATAATGATGCTTATATCCGCAGTATTCTGCTAAAATGATCCTTTTTGCACGAAATGAAACGTAAAAGAAATGGATGCATTTCACATTGAATGCCAAGAAAACGCACATCTTTGCGGTTGAAAAAAAAAGAAGTAAATATTTTTTTAACCTAGTAGGAAAAAAAATATGAGGATAGCATTAAGACAAATGATGTTGAGGGCTGAAAAGAATAGTTTTTGGCAGAAATGATCTACAAATATTTTTTGTCGAAAAGTCTGAACTCGAAACATACTGTCATTTTTTTTACCTCGCATGATCATTCAAAGCACCCTCAAACCTCATTTTTCACCTTCTTGTCACTTATTCTATTGTTTTTAAATTTATATTTAACGTTTCTAGGGTTATATTCTTATTATCTTTACTGAAATTTAAATAACAAAAATTTATGTTTCAAAATATTGCTACTAAGGGAGAAAAAAATCTCTAAACAAAATAATAAGAAAAATAAGAAGAATCTAATTTTCATTCAGCATATAAATCATTTCATTGAGGGGGGACGCAGTCACAATTATGAGAAATGGGAAGTAACTTTATAAGCGAAAGAATTCTTTGTTCCTAGCAGGTGGTGTTGGATGGGTTAACGACACCGTCAGATGGCGCATTGTATCATTCAATAATAATCTGGCTATTTCAAATAGTTAGCACTTTTTTGAAGTTTCAAAATCAATATTTACTCTGCTTGAAGACCAATCTTTCATAATTACATTAATATTCTAACGAAAGGTCATAGTAATTCTTGAGGTTGTTATCTAAAGCAGTTTTTATTACTATTATTTCTAAACAAGTATATTTCAATTTAAGAAAAGATTTCCATTGTTTTAAAAATTTATTTAGACTGCTGTTTCAAATCGAAAAAAGAAAGAAGCCCGGACGTTTGTTTTAAGCTTAGAGAATTAATTTATCGTATTTTTCGAATATAAATGTGTTTTTAAAACTAATAATTAAGCAGATAATCATTACAATAGACATTTTGTAATAGTTTTTAATTATGCTGTTTTGAACGAACATTTCAAAAATACTGCTCAAATAATTTTGAAAAAGCTTAATCTGAGATGAAATAATAGAATTGCATACATTATAATAATATGCATCAAACATTTCCTAGCCAAAAATTAAATTTTATCTTTATCAACCATAGCCAGATAATTTATGCGCTAAATGCAAATGCTTAATAACTTTTCAATATATAATTAATAATCCTTGTTAAAAATTCTCGGACTCTTAATTAAGCAAATATGTTTGCACAACTGAAGTGATTGAATAATATTGACTACTGCAATTTTATTTTGATCAAAAATGTTTAAGTGTTGAACTAAGGAATTGAGGGATCTTCATGAGATCGTATAGAAACTTAATCTAAAAATGTCTATACAATTTATATCCTCTATATAATTGAGTTAATTGATTTATCAAAGGACAGAGTTCCATATTTGCAAATAGAAGCAGAAATAGTAAATGTGGAGCAACGGTCGAGTATTTTTCTTAGAGCAATTCTCTGAATTAGGGAACAAAGCGAATATTTTTCTTATGGTTCCTTTATGGATCTTTACTCTACTTATTTTGATATCGAGTTAGACAGCCATCCCGAACGATTGCCTTTCCAGTAATCTTTCTGTAGAAAAAATAGCTTTCTTGTCCGATATAATTCTCTTGAATGATTATCAATCTAGTAGTCTTGCTATTGAATATTACAGAAATATATCTGCGAAACTTTTCATTGGATATGAGGTCATCGTATCCCACATCTTAAGGCTTTCCAGCCGAAAAAGCCACAAATACGCTAGCCATCGAAATGAATCCCCTTCCTTTCTTAAAAGCCACTAACTGACAGAAAACGCATCTCAAACAGAATGCCAAAAGCTTTCTCCTATTCAATTGAGAAAGCAGAGAAGCACATCATGGACAGAACTAAATCAATCATGGGCTTTCTTAGGGAAGAAAAAAACTCACTTTGTTTATTAACAAAAAATGACATATTTTTTAGAATATCCTTTCTGCTTTTTCAGCTGCCTTGGATGTATTTTTAACTCGGACACATGCCTATTTTGCCATGTGTTTTAATTAAACAGCTAAAAAAAAATAACGAATTGGGTGCACAGTAAAATACTTCTTTTTTTTTTTTCTTTTTTCCTTCAAAACAGCTGTTTAAATTTCTTCCCACATAAAGATAATTTTGTTCAGATAAAAACTTTCGAGTAATCAATTCTATTTCATATTTAAAATGTTTGTGAGTTCTTAGATTAACAGAAATTCATAAAATTCAAGGAGTTAAAAATATAATTTCAGTTCACTACATTATTGAAAATTATAATTTTATAATGGAATAGTTTATTTTATTGATTTACTTATGCTTCAACCATGTAGGGATAAAGTTAAATGTAATTTTGCTTTAATACTAAACATACGATGATGATAATTCAGTTTGTTTCCAGAATATTTGTGTAATAGAATACGAACTTGCATATCAGTAGTAAGAAAACGTTGCAAAAAACATGAACAAAAATTTTAATAAGTAGATAGTAGTTTATTTTAATATAAGAATGATTTCATAATCTTGCCTTCCCAAAACGCCATTTTGTGCCAATAATAATTAAAACTAACATTCTCTATATATGACCAATGAATTGTATTTATTTTTATCACACCATGACGGAAACAATTCACATCGTATCTTTCAAAATTTTTATTTAAGAACATTTTGCTGAAAACTGCTGAGAAAAAAAAATAGCGATGTGTAAGTAAAATAATAGTTATAAAGATAACTCTGATAGCTTAGGTATAAAAAAAACACTATTTGTAACATGCCCTGATAATTATTACTAAAATTAAAAATTAAATATTGAAATTTTATAAGATTTTTATTTTTGAAATTCCCACCCTCTTTTATTGTTACGTTTTGTTATTTATTTATGATTCATACTCCATTTCAAAAGAGCGTACTTTACTATCTTACTTATTACTTATATTACTTACTATTTACTTATTTAATACATTGATTAATAATGCAACGAAATTATGCAAAGGACAAGATATTATAACGTAGTATATACAGTTATTTTTCTAATCACTTAATAGATGATTTATATAAATTCACAGATATGTAAAAAAATTCATAAATACAGAGAATAACAATATCTATACTTAGGAAATTTTATCCTTTAGAATTATTCTTGGGAATATATATTTTTATTTCTGAGTTTTAACAATTTGATTTTTGTACACATAAGCTAAATACATATAAAAAATACATCAAAAATACATAAAAAAAAAACTTTAAGCATTTTGGAATTTCACTCGGAATTAATTTTCAGTTTAACTTATAGCATTTAATTGATCCTAGAACCTAATTATTAAAAAATAGCTTCATTTGATAACAAGTTGGTTCGCCAAAGATTTTAGTTGTATTTAATTTCAGTTGAATCGTTTAGATAAACATTTACGTTAATAATTCCATTAAGTATTCATACATTAAAGCTATGTTATTTTAATAATCTTATGTTCTGTTCATTGATTTTTCTAAAGGAGACTATTTCCAAGACATTGCAGGGCTATTATGTTCAGTTTATATCTAAATTTAGCAGTATTATAACTTCATTTTTTTATTCGTTTTGTAAACTTCATAATATGTTAGAAAAGATCCTTATTTAGCTTTCAACAAAATCACACGATCAAATATTTTATGAAATAATGAAAACGATTTCAATTTCATTCACAACAATGAAAATATTGTTGTGAAAACAACAATGAAAATATTTTTGTGAATACAACAAAGGAAATATTGTTGTGAAATATAGCTAAAATATTTCAAATAAATTGTTATAATAAATAATTAAATCTATACTAAAAATTCTACTGCAACTAAATTGGCAAAAGGGATGGATTGGTTTTGAATAAGAAATAAATGTATTTCTTTGATAAACTATTTTACTAAGCAATCAACAGATTACTATGCATTATAATCATGCAAACTGTTCCAAAAATTTTAAAATGCGTTGTATACTATTTATGCAATTTAACCCTAAACCGCTGAAGTGGTCTCCCACAAAACGTTCTCGCATTCACTCTAATAAAAGTGTTATCCTAAAGATCGCCTTCCAAGACATTAAAATACAAAACTTCCGAAATATTTACCTTTGACTTGAATTTAGCATTTTTAATGAGTCTAATGCTTGATTCCTAGCGATTTTTTGGCAATATATCCCTGGCATGCGCTTAATAATATCTGAAAATCGAATTTATGTTTAATATTTTTTCAAAATCGATTGAAATAAAAAAAATTTATCCAAAACTGCACTTGTGGTCACAAAATCTATAGCAAATTTGATTTATTTAAGTCATTGCATTTTTGAGTTATCATGTTAACATGCTTTTGAAAATACCGGCCTAGAGACGATCAACTTCTCATTGGATTTGGCTCAAAATTTTATAGGTGTTTACACTATAGAGGTTAAATCTGTGTACCAGATTTTATTTACCTAGCTCTCTTCTTTTTGTAGTTAGCGAATATTCGGATAGCCAACAGACTTACTTTGAACAGATTTTACTTAATATTTGATAGCAGTCGACAAATTTGGTGTAAAGACCGTATACCAAATTTCATCCATCTAGCTCAAATAGTTTTTCAGTTAGATTTGTCATAGACACACAGACTGACAGACATACACAGACACTTTCCAAAAATGGGTTTTTCGAACTCAAGGTGATTTAAAACGTGGAGATTCCTCAGTATTTGGAATTAAATTTTTTGACGATTTCAATACTTACTTCGTATACGAGAAATTCAAAAGTGATGGTCATGCATTGTAAAATCTACGAGAAAAATAATGGATATAGATAAAAGAATATGCACTACAAATTATGGTCGTACATTTTTGAATGACTTAAAAATAAATTGAAAATCATTTCTTATCTTCCGCCCATCTGAAATTGAAAATTGTTCCTTTTCTTTCAAGTGATGCTCTGTGTGAAACATTTACGATTCTTTAAAAATAATTTCAGTTCTCTTCCCTTCTGCGCAATGTCTCGAAATCTAATAACAAACCTCTCATAAAAGTCTTTTCCCACCTCTCTTACAAACCGCCCATAGGGCGTTTTCCCCCACAGTTATCTCTCAAAATAAACAAATAAATAAATAAAACCATTTCACATTCCTCTTCGTAATTGATGTCACTCTTATCAATTTTTCCATATAAAGAACATATTTATTGTTTCCTTTCGAGTACTTTCACTCTCATTTTTTATTTAAATTTAGCGTTTGTTATTCATGCATATCCACCCCCTTTCGTAAAATCGATTGTCCCTATGAATCACTTACTCACCGCCAGTTTGTGTTCGCAATCACCAAAGGCACCTCCCATTTATTCGGCGAGTTTGTTTGTTTTTTTCTATAGAAAGAAAAAGTTAAAAAAAAAAAAAGATCTAATCAAATATATTTCCCCCCTCTTATTTAGAAGGGCTTTCTTTAGATCCCCTTCTTCATTCAAAGAACGGTAAAATCGTTTTCTTTTTTTCATTCTGGGAAGGAACAGCTCTCTATATCAAGTTTGGCGTCTGGAGCTCATAGCTTCTCTACAAGTTAACAGTAAGTTTATTTTGCTGCTCTTTTTTTTTTTTCTTCTCTTTCCTCCTTTTAGATGAAAAAGTCTGTAAAAAAAGTAACGACCGCGTTAGACTTGGAATAAAATTTTCATTTTTGTTCGGTATTTTTTACAGTATTTGAGCCTAAACTATCCGCAATTTTCAGTTTTGTATGAATAATACATTTTAGAACCAAGTATAACTTGTAGAAAGTAGTGAAAGATTTATTTAATCAAGATCAAATTGCAAAGATTATTTTGAATTGAGTCGAAGATTTTTAGATCATCGTCAGATCGTTATCTTTAAAAGGTTCAGATCTTTCTTGCTATTTTTTCGCAGTAATGCGTTAAAAACCAGGCATTGTGTATTATTTTATTTAAAGGAAATCAAAGTCCATCTGATTCTTTCTATGCGGTATAAAAACAATCGGAGTTGAAAAATAATCCAGGAATTTTTAGAAACATAAATTAGAAAATGGATTGATTTCCAAGAATAAATTAACTGGCTGATATGTAATACATGTTTAAAACTCAAGCTACGTAGTTAAATACATTGATAAATGCAAGCTTCAAAAGCATTTTTATTAGTTTAGTAAAATATTAACATTTTTAATTTTAATTATTTCCTAAGCTTCAGATTTTAATTTGTTAATCATTAATATAAATATTATCGAATCATACTATGAATTTTTCTCAAATTTGCAACCAGATGGTGCCACTCGTACGTAATTAAAATCGAATTAAATGAATCAATTAATTGATAATTCATTCCAGAAAATACTATAATTGAGTACAAAATTCTGGCATAACAGAACGCAAATGAAAAATCAATAGGCCAATTCCAATTTAAGAAGCATGAAACAAAACCTAACTAAACTAAACCTAAAAATTTCCAACATGATTATCATCTATATTAATTAAAATTTTAACTATTAAATATTAAATTTAAAAAGATTTAAAAAGATTAAATTTTAATTGTGCCGAAATTCTTGTTTGAGCGATGTACTTAAGCTACCCACATCCACAGTAACAATGTATGGACCACTGTTACTTTCAAAATTTAACAAAGTGGTAAATTAATTTACGAAATTAAATTAAGCGGTAAATTAAATCAACGAAAATTGATATTTTCAATAAAATATATTCTGTAGATCGTGTATTAAAGACGAAAGATGCCAAAGCGAATCAAAGAATGAAAATCTTTTGACTTTGCAGTTTTCTTAGATATTTATAAAAGAGAGCTTTGAATCAATCTTTCAAGTTCACATATATATATAAATATAAACAAAGTATAAATGTTTGAAATCCTTCGAAAATTTGATTCCCCCTACTTTCTGAGGGGAATATAAAATTCGCTTCGGAGTTTCAAAACCTTATTGAAAATGTTTGAAAAAAGATGGAGGGAGAAGAAAAATGGTAAAATTGAAAGAAATATTGCCGGAATTTGTAAAAGCCGAAGTCGCATTCGATGAAAAATTAATGGAAATAACACTAATGACATCTAACATAAGTTATATATATATAAAAAGACTTCTTTAACATTGAAGATATAAATCAGATGAACTGTCGTCTGCTGTCTATTTTATTCTTATATATTTTAGATAAAATAAGTTAATCGCTTTGGCAACGATTTAAAGCAAAGTGGAAACCCATATCAATCATCGTTTTAGCTATGATCGAAAGCATGTAATAACCGTAAAAACATTTTCAAAGAAATAAAATTGTCTCATTTTTCACTGTATTGTCAATCTTTGTTAAAAACAAAAGTGTTTCGGCAAAACTATTACGAAGTCGAGCACTAAGAGCAAAGAAATGATATAAATTATTCTTTGATGACCTAACTCGATGATATATTGTAATTGCATCGCACGTTTTAGATAAGTTTCTCTGTTCTGCTGGATTTTGAGATGAACTGATGGTAAGTTGTTTGAGTCATTAGATCGCTGATGAAATTTAAAGATAGCTGGTTTTGCGTGCCAACTTTCGATCATTACCTCAATGCAGACAGGTAATTTAAACAGCATTATACTCAACTTTGTTGACTGCGATTTTGCACGTGGCGCTTATAAAATAAAAGTAAAATTACGCATAAATTCTAAGTATTAGAATTTGTGGTAATCGAAAAATAAATTGGTCTGCTTTTCTCGTAAACGAGATTTTATTCAGAAATTTTACAAATGATTGCCATAATTAAACTTTCGATTCTCTCGGCAATTTCACTAACGTTCGTTTTACATTAAGAACTTAACTTCTCGGTGTTATGAAAATCCAATTTTTCCAGTCTGAAACTGACAAATATTCAGATCAATATCCATATTTTCTTGCTTTTTTACAGCAAGAGAATAATTAATTAAAAGTGGTTTTTTAACATATTTTTTTTATTTTATGTACTAATTAGTCGGTTTTTTTAAAAAAAAATTATTTCTTTTTTTAACTGTAATGAACAAATTTTGTTCAAACTCACGAGCGAATGGAAACACTGATAAAAAAATTAAGATTTAGTTTAATTGCCAATTAACAGTTAATTAAACTGTAAAAATATTAAAGTAGTTCATTTTCACCGAGAACACATATTTGGAGAGCAATTCAAAATTATCGCCTGAGAAAGTGAATGAAAACATGACCACAAGTTTCATATTTACAAAAATGAAGTAAGTCAAGTGAAATAAAAATGTTTAATAATAGTTAATGAAATACCAAACACAATACACTTTTTTCACAATTCAAGTAATTGTTTAAAGAAGCAGCATAATTACTAAATTAAAATATAACATAATATATAAAATAAAACAGATCATACATTCCTATCTGTGTTTATTGCAAGATATCTGAAATTTTATCAGCAGCAATAAGAATGCACACGTCATTCTGCGATCCATTTCTTGGTAAAGCGTTCCCAATTTTAATTTTTGAAAATAATTATTTCTAAAGATATTTAATGAAATAAGGGAAAATTCTTAAATAGACAACAATATTTCAGTGAAATTAAAATAGCGTTGCAAATACACTTATTTTCGGTGTATTTTCGACCAGATGCAGAAACATTCAAAGAATATTTCGGACCCTGGGAATGGAAAATGGAATTTGAATAAATTTACTCAGAGAACCATAAATGAGCTATCCATGCCATGTCATAGCGTCCGGGGTGAACTCAATGACATGCCGCTGTAATGTTTAATCTGGAACTGAGACGGCCGCAAAACAGCCCCTCAATTTTTACAACCAATGTATCCACTCTCCCGCTTAAAGGATACGACTCGTTACTGGAGTAGAGGCAGCTCGACTCCATCCCATTATTGCATTCACCAGAGAAGCGAGAACCTACTTACTTATACGACAACTTCTCATCTTCGTATCTGAGATATTATCCAATGATATATTTCAGAAGAAAAGAATTCTATTATTATAAAATGGAATAATAGCAGGAAAGAAATTATATAGATATTAAATGCAGTGAGTGATGCATTTTCAATTTTAAAAGTTTTTTTTTACTCTAAAAATATTTACTTTAAAGATGTCTAAAAGGGAGCAGAGCGTTCTTGCACTCCTTGCTACGAGGAGTAAAAACAAACCGCTCGAGAAGCAATCGATTCAACGAGAAAAGGACAAGTAACAGAAACTTGAATTTTTCAATTGCTAAATGATGAGTTAGACTAATAAAGACCGAAGTTGGATAGTAAAGCCAGTAAATAAATAAATATGAAACTTAGTTTATGCCTATTAACTATAAAAGCATTCGGAGTAACATGACGTAAAGCCCTATTTTAATAAAACTGTTCTAGAAATATGTGTTAGAAAAGCTTCTTAATTCAGGATACTTGATAACATTTTATTGTCTAAAGTGATTTTTGAAAATTAAATTAATTCACAGAAATATTTAATGCCTGAATTGTGCATATCTATAATATCTATATTGAAAAACGGTTAAACATCTACTAAGCGATATTTTTTGCTTTATAGTAATTAACGACCTCAGTAATTTAAACTTTTGTCGTCTGAAAAGATTCTTATGAATTAATTTAATGATGATATTGATGGTTTCTATTGATTGGTTCCTTCAGATATTTATTTCATTGAACAATGCATTTTATAACACTATTTTAGCAGAATATAAACATATATTTTAGGGATGAAACGATAAAAATAAAATCTCATGTTTTCGTCCATTCCACTTAAAATCATCGACTTTCCACTTAAATTCATCGCTGTTTGAGAAAGGATTATAACAAATAACTAAACAACCGAAACAAACAAATTCAACAACAATTGACAAATTCAAAAAAAGAAGAAAAAATACTGAAATACATTCAGTGATTTTGTCAAGAATAAAATTGCCATACGAATGTTTTTATTGTAAACAAAATATGAGAAGTAGCTTTAAAATAAATAACCAAAAAGCAATTACAGGGGGAAAACCTATCGAACATCAGCCGTTTTCAATTCGTATGCATAATAAATATTTATTTTGAAAATGTTGCACAGAATACAACACAGCTGTTTTAGATGAGATCGCAGTTTGAATTCCACTATCCTCTGAGGATCAATAGATTTTTCTCTGCTGGGGTTTGTGGATATCAGATCCATTAAATGGAAAAATGTCGCACTCCCAGAGAAGGATTACTCAGGCTCCAGCCAGCCTCTACCATGATACATCACTGTTACAATCTAAACTTTTATTTTCAAGGAACAAGAAATATAGAAAATGTTTCCATCCATGGGACTCTGGAGTTTTTGCAAGAGTTATTGTAGTTCTCTTTTTAATGGTTTTTCAATAGTTTCAATTTTTGGAACTATTATTAATCATTTCAGTATTGGGCTGCTAAATGTTTCTTTATAAAAAAATGACACATTTTCTTCGCAAATGTGTCTGTTAAAAAAAAGATATTGAAAAAAGTAATTGAAGATTTTTTTTTCCAAGTAGAAAAATACTGCTTCAAAATGATTACTTTGAAATTACCATAAATTCGATTAGTGTCGGACTTCTAAATTTCATGGCAAATATATCATCTACTGATTAATAAAATCTGTATCAAAAGTCAATAAAAACCACTTGACATCTTTTCATTGAAAAATCAAAAGAATAAAATTTCGCAGAATAAATAATATAATTGCTATTAATATAACTACTACTATTACAGAAAAACTGTGAAAATGATATTGCTAACATTTTTGCTGTAATTCTATTATTAATTAATAAGTGTGTCATAAACCTCCGTGAGTACCACTGATAACTTGAGCAAACAGCTTCACAAAGATCTGGTGGTCACCTACGATCTTGATTGGGTAGCGTACCATGTAATATCTCTCTAAATGTTGGGAGAAGATGTCATATGTAGGAGGTATTACAGTAAATTTTTTATCATCACGTATTAACTTATAATGACCCAATTGTTTCAAGTACTGGGTATCTCTATAAAAGGATGACAAACAGCGGTATAGATTTACGCTTATTGAGATAGTTACCTTTAAACTTGAAATTACACTAGATAAACAGCTGAAGTTTTTGATTCCTCGTCACTTCACCTGGAAAGTATGATTTACATAAACTCATAATACATTATACATATCATAAAAGTCCCTCTATAATCCCTGCAATACACGGAGTGTTACAACTTGACATACTGTCTTGTGAAAATTGTAAGTCTCTGTTATTGTAAGTTCGATTTCATACTTCCTTATCAGGATATTATGGAGTATGTAATCGAAGTTAATTTTTGGTGTTCAAAAAGTGTTTCCACTTATCGTTCTACTTTATGAAAACTGTTAATCGTTAATGCTACAGATAACAACTCTGTGTTTCCGCTTTTTGTTGTTTTACATCTATAATTCAGGAGATTTTTCAATGCATCTTCGTAAAAATTCATAAAGCATGACATGTATAAAAAATTCGCGTATACAAGATCAATTCTTCCGTTTTTCTTTGAATAAGAATCTACCTTCATAGTTTAGGTATCTTTGTTTTGTTGTAAGAGTATTTGGGGGGCGGGGGAGTATTCGTTCGATACAGATCACAAATTAAAAAAAATTAAAAACAGGTTTTAGTTAAATTTAGATGGAATGTAAAAAGCTGAAAAAAATTCAAAGTTCGTTTCATCATTTTTCATTTTTTTTTCTGTTGTTATTGCTGAAACATTTACAGAATCAATGCAGTTCATGCCTTTTATATTTTTTAGTTTCCTTTTATTATTTTTATTCATATTTATATAATACTTGATCTTAATATTAAAAGGATAAAAGTAAATAAGACAGTTAAGCAGCATGACGCAATATTTACGTTATCTTAAAATGTGATTAGGCATGCAGAAGACGATCTGAGCATTTTACGTTTTTTGGAAAGTTTTTTTTTCAAAAGAACTGCATCGTAACGGAAATAATTTGATTATTCATTTGATTGCACACATGGGACCACTAAGAATAAGCCAATTATTCGACTTCCATTTTAAAGAAACATGAATATTATTTTCATGAAGAACAAAAACTTTTTAAAGCCTTTAAATTTCAAAGAGAATCGCTTAATTAACAGGCAGGTAATAATAATATTTTCTTGGAAGGGAAAGGGCCTCAAAACTCATTTCAGAGGGAGGTATTTATTTTATTATTTTTATTTTTATTTAAAAAAAAATCGATTTCTTTTGTTTTGTCTTTGCAAAAGTGAATTTAAAACAAAAGCTTCTGCTAAAACAATTTGCGTTAACCTAATTAACATTCCTTCACAGTATATAACATATATCTATTTCATAAATGCAAAATATTATTTAATTGATTTTATAAACAAACGTGATGTTTAAATTTCAAATCCAATAAGCTTGTGATTGTTTTATTCGTTGTTTCACATGCTTGTGTATATATACGTAAGCATTTTTTTTTAGTATAATCGAGGCCGAAGACAGAGAAGAAACTTTGAATTTTAAACTTCGTTTTATTCCATCCCGGGAGGCATGATTTATGTACAAGCAGAAGCGACGAGCACATCAACACAGAATGTCACAAGAGCGAAATGAGGAAAATCTAATGGAATATTTATCTCCGTGATTATATGCTGGGAGATTTTGATAGGGATTGCTCTACATGTGTCGACCCAGATAAAGGACTTATAGGGATTTTTAAAAGAATGTGCTTGGGATGACAATTTTTTACCCCTTAACTCTGAGTGTAGGAAATTGTCGACCTCAGCAATTTTACAGAGCTTCTGTTGCATTAATTAAATAAAAAAAAAAAGATGGAATTGGATCAGGAAATGAAACATTTTAGAATGAATTTAATATTGGCTAAACTAAGCTAAAATTCTGGAAATTAATTAGGATTTAATTTAGATTTTAAAATATCATTACATATATAATATGCCCATATATATATAGGCATGAAGTTTTTTAATTTGCTGGCATAAGTCAACAAATTCACTAATTTAATGATGTAATTATTATTAAACTAAAATCTTAACTAACTTATTAAATTATAATTCAGTTCAATTGCTAATGCACTTCAACCCTAATCGACATAGTATGCATGTATATATGTATTAACATGATTTAATAATGAATTAACTCAGGTGAAAATAAAAATAAAAGCATTTTTAACAGTAAATATAATTTTGTTATTGTAAGAACTTTTTTTAAACTTTTATTATTTATTGTTTTAGATATTATAGGCACTTGAAATTAGTTCTCAAATTCGCCATCAGAACGCGCCACATCAAACTCGCCATCACGAATCAAAATTTAATTAAATAAATCAGGTACCAGATAATAATTTTTTAAGGGCATTGAAATAGTCTATTGCCATCTATAATACACAAGTGTATAAAATTTCCCAAACTGTTATATCTATCAGCAAGAGAGTGAAAATTAGACTTCACCGTTCCATCACAACAGATATGAAAAAGTATATGTTAAATGGTAGTGCATAAAAAAGCGGTACTTATGTGGATAGGTTTGACTGAGGGTTGTTACATAACCTTCAGTATTTAAAGTTACATGATAGTTATTTGAAATGCTTTTGTCAGTTTCTTGCTATGATCAGAAAAGGACCTGAAGTGACAATTTACATCACAGATTTTCGCGCCTTACTAATGTGGCAAATCTGATCTATAAATTGAATGACGTTCAAATAAACCTTTTTTTCTTTTACATGTTGTTGTTGTTGTTTCTTATGGCATTTGCCATGGAAAAGCCCGCAGTTACGAAGACAGCGATTTTAAGCCGGAGGAGGAGCGTCTCTTGTTTTTATAGTAGCGCCACCAAGGACCAAGAGAACGACTTAGCTACATACACGTCACAACCCTTTTTACCGGGCAGACTTCATTCGCGCATTTCAATCACTCATGCGCAGATCGTAATTTAGACCGGAATCAGAGAACGATCACCCCTGATCCAGTGCTCCCCGTGGTATTACTCTTGACATGGAGGAACTTTGTGACCACGACAGATTTATGCGCGCGTTAGCCACCAAGCACGCAGGGAGTCTTCGGCCGGCGAGGTTCGAACTCGCAACCAAAGGGATGCAAATCCTAAGCTCTACCAACCAGGCTATCCCAGCCCCCTTTTACATTTAAGTGGAATATCGGTTTCGAATTTACATCAACAGAAAAATTCTGACAGAAAGAAACTTCAAGATAAAAAGTTATATGCACATAAATGGATCCTATGTACGAAAAAAAAAACTCATAAACTAGTAATATGAATGCAGATGTAATATTATTTATCTATGTAATACATTAGGTAAAAAAATGTAAGCAAAAAATAAAATATGTGTAAATTAACTATATTAATACAAAAAATTTTGCAAGAAATAAAAGGGCCAGTCAAAATATATATAAATATAAAATCATAAAAAGCAAAGCAATAAGGAAAAACAGTTTTAAAAAATGAAAATAATGAACACAGTTTTGACTGTATAAGTAATGCATGAAAAAGTACTTTAAATAAATACATAAAAGGGTATAAAGTTCGTCTTTTCTCTGAAAACGATGGAAAGAAAGTTGGAAGATTTTTGATGAGAATACTTCGTCGGAAGCACATGTTAAACAAGGAAATATCAAATATGTGATGCTTTGAATCCTCCTTTAGAGTAGAAATCCAAGT
Organism: Argiope bruennichi; assembly: GCF_947563725.1. Taxonomy (NCBI): domain Eukaryota; kingdom Metazoa; phylum Arthropoda; class Arachnida; order Araneae; family Araneidae; genus Argiope; species Argiope bruennichi. The sequence goes on from NC_079163.1 coordinate 18,063,344, forward strand.
TAATATTTAATGATTTCAGATATGCTTTAAAGTTTCAAAGTCCTAGTAGAAATTAGTGTAGCATAAAATTAGGAATAAAAGATATATCGGATGACAAAATTTTCTTTATAAGACAAAGATTTTCGAAACTCCACATGTTGTGCATTGTGACAAAGACTTCCACTGCTCTCATTATTATGCAGAATTACTAGCTCCTAAGAAAAATGAATAAATAATACAAAAGTGTGAAATTTCTCGCAAGTGATCGCTCGAATTGTGCACAGCGTGATTTAAATTTTTACTTTAAAGAATTCCATTTTTTTAGGGGAAGAGTAAAAACGGCTTTATTCAAAAACTTGTCTTCCTTAGTAAGAAAAAAGAACATGCTTGCCTTAAAAATTTCAAAATTACCTGCTTAGATACCTGAGAGAGGCCGTTTTCTGTATCTAATCTTCTACTCTTGTAAAATTAGAAAAAGAAATCGTTTTAAAAATATTATAGACTGCTGAGGAATATGAATTTTATGTAACACGAGAAAGGAATGCAAATGATACTAGCTATTACAAAATTTTATAAAGATAAATGATGTTAGGCTAAATATAAATCTGAAATATTCTGTATGTTGTCCCTTTCCCCCACTAAATCGTATAACTAAAAAACAAAATAAAGGTGACCATAAAATAAAACTGATCAATAGAGGTGACCAAGAAATAAAGTCTGTTTTATGGAGAATTTCTGAATCTTATTCCAGCAATTACTTTAAATGAGGTGATTAGTTTTAAGTACACTTATATCGTTTTCAAGAAGATTTCTCATTTTAAATATCCTAAAATAACCTTTTACATAAAACTAAGCAAAGCCAATAGTCTGCAACTCAGAAACCAAAAAAAAAAGTTATCACCATGGCTTGGAGATTATCTTGGCTGAAGTGGCAGAGTTGCAGACCATCACTGATGGAAATAATTCCCCAAGAGGATATTGAAAGGATGTAGACAGCGAAATGGCTTTACTATGGTATGCTTTCTTTTTTGTTTTAGATTCGTTGGGCAAGGTCATAAAATTTATTCGTGATTTCTTAAAGGTACACCGTCCTGCATGTACTTAAAAGTATTCAGACAAAATTGTTTAAAGCAATTTTTCTAAGACTGGGTAGACAGACAATTAAATTGCAGATTAGGTGAGTGTAAATGAAACCTTATAAAATTTAACTTTTTAAACTTTATTTTGAAATATTTTAAAGGCGATTGGTCACATTATTTGATTACAATCGAAGTAAAAATTTTTAGTCTGATTTCCTTTGATTTCTACAGAAAGAGGCTGACAATCCAGATGTTTTTGAGAAAAAAAACACATGCTCGATTTTGATAGAGAGATTTTTATGCTAATCAGAATTTCTGCCACACTGTTTATGTCAATAGCATTTCAGCTGGCATCGTGTAGTCGCGAATTTAAAACTTTATATTTTGTTAAATATGATATTTTTATGATGATAAATTATAAAAAGGGAATAAATCAATTTGTTGAATGAAAGGGAATGAATCAATTTGTGGAATGAAAGGGAATGAATCAATTTGTTGAATAATTTGTTGAATGAAAGGGAATGAATCAATTTGTTGAATAATTTGTTGAATGAACGGGAATGAATCAATTTGTTGAATGAAAGGGAATGAATCAATTTGTTGAATACTTTGTTGAATGAAAGGGAATGAATCAATTTGTTGAATAATTTGTTGAATGAAAGAGAATGAATCAATTTGTTGAATAATTTGTTGAATGAAAGGGAATGAATCAATTTGTTGAATGAAAGGGAATGAATCAATTTGTTGAATGAAAGGGAATGAATCAATTCAACAAATTCGTGAGTTCCATCGCAGATTCAAAATTCATATAAATGACCCTGTTCTCACGTTTGGTGTAATCGTAATCTTTTAATCTTAGTTTAAGAGTTTCATTTATGAAAACAAAGCTGCATAGTAAACCACGTAAGGTATTAACTGCAGAAAACGTGAAAAGGGTTACAGTAGAGTGCAATGCACGTCGCTATGCTGGAGTACTCTGTGGGGAACTTAAAGACGCATAACTGAAAATGGACATCACTTATAATTTCCATTCATGAATATTTTTATACAATATATAATCACAAATGTTTTTCAGTTAATCGGGGTGTTTTTTTTTCTTGTTAAAAATAAAAATTTTGTAATTATATCAAAAACTTTCTATTAATCTACCTGATTCCCAGCCAAGAAAGAACTTGTAATTGTTAATGTTGCGATGAAAAAAAATATTCATTGATTTTCATGATGGTCCTTTAAAAGTTTTAATAGAAATAAGGATCTTCGGAGAAAAATAAATCTGTTTTACTGAACTATTGAATGCAATTCTGAGAACGCATATTTCCTTTGGAAAAACATTATTTTAATTTCATATGAAAATATAGGACAATCAAATATACTGTCTTGAAAGGATAATATTTTTTATCCTTTCACGATATTCTATTGTTAATTTTGTATAAAATGCACTGTGTTAAAAAATGCATGTACATTTTCATGGCTGAAATATATTCAGTTGAAAATATTTGAAAATTTCATAACATGAAAACGATGTTTGGGTAATAAATGCCCAACTGGGTATTTATTGGATGGATTTAAAAACTTCGTTCCGCATATCATTTGGTATTTGGGTGCATTCTCTTCCAATGTTTGTTCTCAGCTCATCCCATATAGCTGTTTTCTGAACTATAAACAACATGTTCCAGGTATTCCTGAGGAAACATTCATTGGTTTAAGATCTGGGAGACTTCAGCCTAAACATCTGTTTCCTGAATTTCTATCGATACAGACATCTACATAGTGATGGCTGTTAATAAACTTGATTTATGAAACAGATATTCAAGTTGTTAATTACTTATATAATATTATTTTAAATGCATTCAAAATTTCCCATGCAACTCTAGATTTACTTGTGATGGTGTATTTGATGCAAAACAGGAAAGCCTGCTTTCAGGGTCACCTAAGAACGCATAAGCCTATCCACAAAACTACACAGAAGTGTTTTGCTTTTTTAGAAAGCTTAAGCCACCATTAACGCGAAAAAAAAACAATTAAAAAGTCAATTGTTTAATGTTATAGTCATCACAGAAATCTCGTTAAGACTCCTTCGGAACGAAACAATTTTTTTTCTCCTTTAGCACATGATACGAAAAACTAACTGTTAATCATCTTTAATGAATATATTTTAGCTTTTCATTGTTTCCTTATTCTTTTTTTTTTAGTGTCGTGTAGCAAGATGAAGAAGAAGCATGCAAGAATAAAAAAAATCTCGATTAATTACAGAATTTCGTGTCCACCGATCTTTTCTTCCATAAATAAATAACTTGAGATTCACAAAGACGATTCCTTAGTTGCAAGAAATAATGGAACAATAAAAAAAAAACAGTTGGAACATCGACTGATTTGTATTCTGAATACATTTCTATGAACAAAAAAGCATTATAAATGTAAATATTTGCTGAAATAACTAACAGAAACAATTTGATGTATTTTTCCAATGCAGTGGTCTCACGCACTGAATATCTGGGCTTTCAAACATTACTCATTTCTTTGAAGGCAAAACATTTCGATGCGATTAAATGAAGTGAATTTAAATTCAGATCTTACAACGTTTTGTCAGAAATATGAAGCTAATTCCCATTTATTTTTAAATTTCAAAAAAAGAGTTCGATTGCAGGCCATTTCATTCTTTGTTTTCTCCCCCTCCCCTCCCCCGCTGGCGATGGCATTTCACTGAAATCGAGTAAATAAACTAAACATACAATGAAATAGAGTATTTCCGAACTTAAAAAACATATTTATAGAAATGTATCTAATGTATAAATTCAATGATACGAAATTCCGTGCTATTTTATTACGTTGAAGCACAAAGTAGAAAGAAAATATCGAATTTTCGTTTCAATGCCATGTCATTCATATATATGTAATTTTTTTTACAGTTAATAAGGATATTTGCTATGTGAGTGGTTCTGAGTAGTTATCTGAAATGAAAGAATGGTACAGAAGATGTCATCCTACTGTACAAAACTATTCTTCAAATGAAACAGAGAAGCGTGAAAATATTCAGTTTCCTACGAGAAATGCAACGTATAACAAGTTCAGACAGTTCAGTTATATTAAAGTCCCATTTTAAGGCAACACTAGGGCCATTTGGGTACGGACCTCGTAATTTTGAACCGGCATCAGATGAAAAAGATGACACCTGAGTTGGCACCCCCTCTCCAAACTTCAGCACCGCACAAGCAGAAGAACGTTTGGCCTCAACGGGTTTAACGTGCACCAGACCCGCTTAAAAGGAAGTTTATCGATTGAAGGGAGTTTCGAACCTGAAATCTTTGATTCCGAGACCTTACCTATAGACCAATGCGGCCCCAACACGTTCAGATAAATAGTGAAATTTAGATGGAATTAGATCTTGTACCAAATAGGACCAGAGTTAATAGACATTTTTAATGGAAAGGATTTAACAATCAATAAAATGGAAAATACTGATAATTTAAAATGAAAATGGCATTGCAGTACTCAAAATTAAACAAATATTGAAAATTGTCTACCTATGAAGCTGTAAAATATTTTTTTCTCTGTGTGTGATGCGTTTTGTATTTCCTGACACCTTCTTTTATTTTTCTAAAGGGAAATTGTTATTTTGAATTATTTTTATTCTTTTGCGATGCTCAATTGGAGCATATATTTAAAGAATTGCTCAAAAAAGTTATTGCTTACATGATTAAATTTAACCTTTATGGTGCAGCCATTAAAACAAATTTCGAAAAAACAGTTTGCACTCATCTATTTTTGTGTTTGTTTGTACGTACATAGATAAAAGTCTTTAATTTATGGATTTTTGAAGAATTTAAAACTCACGGCTTTGCAGAGAAAAGAGTGGTTCCGGTAATCAACGTTAAATATTTACTGCGAGTATTTCCAATTTCATTCAAGTCTTTTCATCATTAGATTGGAAACAAATTTAAATTTTAAATTATCTAAATAGATATATAAGTAAGTGCTAAGCACACAATAGAAGACGGCTGTAAAAAACAAAACAAATCCAAGATTTAAATAATTCATGCATTTGATGTAAGCCTTGGAAATTCTGGGATTAGATCTATTGAAGATAGGACTTCTTTATATTCATGAGAAACTTTTACATTTTAAGAAAAAATTTTCATAATTTTTTTTCAATGCATAGTTTATTCTCTTTAGAAACAAGTTTGGGTCGTAAAAGCAGTTATAAAGTAGCAGGGAATTTGTGGTTTACTTTAATAAATGAAATTGATTTGAAAACAGTAAGTTTTTGTCTCTATTCTATTCCACTTATAAATATCATAAGAGGCTTTTAAAATTCAAGAATTGTTTTTATACAAAATTTTCTGAAAAGAGTTTTCATTTGAGAGTTAGAGAACTATTAATTTTAAAAATTAATATAGATCTTTTATAGTAGCAAAGTAGAATTTACATCCCATATTTTATTTCTAAATCCTGATCATAATTTCAAACCATAATTTATTAAAATATCGTATAAGTCAAGAAAAAGCGTTAACATAACTTATGGAAATGAGCTAATTATACGAATAAAAGTAGCGAAATATACATTATTCGAAAATTATTAATTTTTGATTTTACAGCAACAGATTTGAAAATCGATTTTCCCAAAACGTGCAATAATTTGAAATAAAATTTTATTGATAAAAAATATTTAAGAGCTTTTCCGTTTCGAATCAATAAAAAAGGGAAAGTAAATTTCTTTTAATGAGATAAACATGTTGAATTAAGTAATCAATATTGGTGTGTATTAGTTTTTCAAAGGTAACATTACAAAAATGTGTAATGTTTTACTTTTATTATTTCCTATTTATACATATTGTTTCAAAATATTCTTTTAAATTTAGGTAGTATTGTGTATTTCTTTTACGTTATAATTAGAAGCATCATTTATTTGAACCAATAGCAGATAATTTTCTGTAGTCACCTTCACTTCAATGTAATCAAATGCTATTGATATGAAATCAGAGAAAATATGGAAATATATTCATACATTTTGTAAACATGTTTCAGATAATTTATTGCTGCTTGAATTGCATTTCTGAGAAAGAGTTTTAAACACGCTTGTTTGGTGCAGATTTCTTAAAACAAATATTAAAACTTAAAAGTCTATTATTTCAATATAAAATAGTTTAAGTTAACAATCCTTAATCGGTAAGTAAAATATCAATAGAATTTAATAAAGATTATTTAGTAACTAAAAGATATAGTTAAAAAGTACATACCTGTTAAGCGTTTTCTGAATTAAGTATTAGTATTTGCTTTTCATTATTCTTACAGGATTATTTATTCCGTATTATGTACACACTTGATATATATTAGTTAAAATATACCAATATCTTGAGTAAGAAAACCATCAATAAATTCTTTTAGGTTCACTAAACCACAAAAGTATTTTAAAATAACCATCTAAAATATCCGAAATTTAAAATATCTTTCACCAAAAGATTAATTTTTAAAAAGTAATCACTTTTTTTGCGAAATGGATTAAGTAAAACAGTTTTAATAGAAAATATTTTATCGATTGACGGATGAATATTAATCAACTACAAAAATAAGCAATACCTTATAATAAAGAAATAAAAATAAACACATTTAATAATAACAAAGTAAAAAGATAAAAATCAGCATCGCTTTTCATAAAACTAGTTGAATGCTGCATAAACAAGTGGCTGTACGAAAGAATTCTTAGAGATGCACAAATTTCATTGAGAGAAGGAATTTCACTTCAACATGCATTCAAATGTTCTTTCTAAACGCATCTAATGAAACAAAACACAAAAAACACACACCAATGCAGGAAAAGTAAACAAAACAACCTATATTTAGCTACTGTAAGTGCTACATTTTTTTATGTATACTAGTATAAACACACTTATGTAGTCATTAAGGAATTCGCTCTCTGGAAAGAAGCAGAATTGAGAAGAAATGTAGTTATACATAGTAAACCAAGCGATCAACTCCCCTTGTGGGTATTCTGCATTACATAATGAAGAGTAACGTATCGGAGAAGAAAGAGTATTTACTCAGATCTGCGAGTAAAAGATAAAAAAAACGTTCATAGGAAATCCCACAAAAGAGTTTCTTTACTTAGGAAACTGAATTTACTTAGTCGCCATTTATAAATATATATTAATGGCACTGTCTTCGAGGTCCATGATCCCACCATTTATATCTCTCGTCTTTGTCATGGGCTCTAATGGCACATTTGGATCCATTCAGTCATTAGAGAGGCACTTTCAACGTTTAAATTTGAAGTTTGAATCTTTATGACATTTAGATTCTTTTGTCAACCGGTGAATGACAAGAAAATCCAGTCTTCTGGAAAGTAAAATAACCTTTTTCCATTCAGTGAAGGGACTATTTTAAATACTCTTTATTAAAGTCAAGTTCATTAAACCCTTCCTGTCATGGCATAAGATAGAATGAAGCTTCTTGTCTGCCGTCTGACAAAAACAAGTATTGAAGAATGGAATTGTTTTAAAATTTCTTATCTTCAGGAATTTTAATTTATATATTGCAAATATAAGTATAATTTTTTTTTAATTATATTTTCAAAAAGTATTTTTGCGTGTATTTCAGTGGCCTGTTCAAATTTCAAACTTAGGAAATAACTTCTAGTTGTAAATTTGCGCAATATAAAAGAAAAAAAATTGAAAAAAAAAAGCATAAACAGATACCACCAACAATTATATGCAAAATATCTTTATAGAAAGGCTCATTAAACAAGGATCTGGACTGAAGCAATAATAATAATAATTTTCTCGCAATTAGAAATGCATACAGTAGACATTGACTTTACAATTAAGGAATATATAAAATAAACTATAGGAGTTTAAATTGGGAAAGGGAAAATACATTTACAAAAATCCTTAAAAAGTATTATTTTTTTTTATATTTGATCAAAACATCAAAACGTATTTCAGTTATTGCTTTTGTACATTAGGTTTATGCTTTTATAGAGCTAAGAAAACCAGCTGAAAATTATTCAGAGATAATTTTTGTATCAAATTTGACGACTAATTTAAGAGTGAAGTAAACTTTTTATTAATTCCCATATAGGAGTATATAGGATCTCGACTTGCGCAGGAGGTGATATGCAAGTATTTACCCTCAAGGTGTAAATAGATATTTAACCATCCTTTTTTTTATCTCTATAATTTACTTTTGGTGTAGCTTATGAAATTGCGTTATTAAAAGTGTATAGCAAATGAGTATACACTTTTAATAACGCAATTAAAAGTGTATGGCAAAGTATTATGTGACTTACTATTCAGTTTTATATAGAGTCACATTATTTAGCATATAACTGTATAAAAGTCTCTTTCAGGATGGGGACCTCGAATAGTGTAGTTAAGAACAATATTGGGAATTAAAAATATTGCATGGCCGATCTCCACTCAAAACGCAAAAAATTATTTCTCAAATATTAATTAAATATGACATACAAAATTTCACGTTTTGAGCAACTATATATATATATATATATATTTACATTTCTAACTAACTTTTGAACAAAAAATTTATTCAGCCAACAATAAAGTCAAATATTACTGACGTATTCCCTTATTTATTTTCTAATCTCGTTTCCCTAATAGATCTTTTTGGACAAAAGTAGGACAAGTAAATATTTTCCAGTCAAGAAAAAAATCAGTAAAAGTTTAAAAAGTTCTGCGTTGTGTCTTGCACACATGCATACAGTTAATCTGAAAATCGATCCCCAACTTTATGATCATTTTTGTTCCAATAACGGTTTCTTCAGAAAAAAATTCAAAAGTTTTTCCTTCAGAAAAACTCAAAAAAATAATCTTTTTCTGTAAAGTGAAATACGAAAGAGGAAGTAATAACCTTTCCCATCATGATATATATTTTCTTCCATGCTGTTTGACATTTTAAAAGAATGTGAATTTTCTATAGGGTAGGAGGCCATGCCATCCCTTTTAACTTTTGTAACAAAACTTGAACAGGAAACATGAAGTTTTAAACAGGTAAAATGTTCCTTTTAGAGCTAAAGATAATATGCAACTGTCAAGTAAAGCTTTATTTATGAAGTTATACTGAACTCCTCATCTATTTGTGACATAATGGAAAACGAATAAATGCCTGTATCATATAATAACAAAGTTCTTTGTGATATTGGAATTTAATAGTAATATTTCCCGAAAAAATAAATCAAATAATAAAATATATATATATACAAAGAGTATTCCTGGTAGCTTTGATATTATGAGCCATATACATATTTTGATAAGAAAATATTTATATCTTCTGATTAATTTAGATGGAATATTTGCTATTCATTTTTTTATGTTTTAGTATTCTGTTATTTTTAAACCATTCTTTAATATGCTGCATGCAGATTGTTTTCTCTAATAGCTAATTTTTTTACACTCTAACAATTTTTTAAAAAATCATCTGCTTTGTAGCAAAAACCGATCGCATTATAAAGCTTTAAATTTCATTATTTTAGGCTGATGAATCGAACTCTTGAAGAAGCAACTACATTTGATTGGTTGATTTTTTTCGAGTTGGACGTTGAAATGTTCTAAAATGACCTTTAAAAAAAGATAATTTTTTGAATATTAGTTTGTAAGATTATTTTACTAAAATTTACTAATATGTAAAAAAACCGTACAAAAACTTATGTTTCTTAATTTTTAGCAGCAGATATAATTATAAATAATTATTTATTTCATTTAAATTATTTTTCCTGTTGGAAACATATGCTTATCTCTGATGGCTTAGAAATTATCTAGTGGGCCATGATGATATCGGACGCCTTGTATATTTGCTTCGTTCATTTTCTTTCCAACTTATTATGATTAACTAATTTTATTATAGATACTTTTCGAAGGACGGCTTTTATAATGCGTAATTCTCTAAACATATAAATCAAACAATAAGGAATATTAAGATGGATATTGTTGCAAGCTGTAAAGTTTATAAATATCTGTAACTATTAAAAACAGCATTAATATTTTATGACAGGAGCTTAAAAAGTTTTACTCGCCCTTCTTTTTAGTATTTGAACATGTTAGTGTTCAGTCTCATTTAAATATTTTTCTTCTTTCTTCGCTCTGTAAGGTTATTTTATGAACTAAATTCAATCGTTAAGCTGGATCAATGTCAATAAAATAATTTTAACCATCTGCACTGGTTGGAGTTTGTAATTTTAAAGTACGAAATTGGAAATTACACTACTCAGACTATTTTTAAAAATATGAAACTTCTTTTCTTTTTTCATTCATTGTTAACAAATTCATATGTTCGACAAGAACATTTTACAACTCTAACTATTTTTAAATGATAAAGAAATTCTTTTTCATTTACCTCATTTTGAAATTGAACTTTTTTTCAGTATTTAAAAGTTGCAAAACAGAATCATTAAGACATTCCTAAGGTTATTATTTTTTAATTTCGTGAGCAAGCATAAATATACAGTTACACTAAAGAATCTTTCCTTAGTCAATCATCATCATAAAAGACCTAAAATGAGTATCATGTTAAAGAAAAGGTCAGTTTCATTTGTAATAAATAAATGAGATTTACAGAATGTGCCATCATGGATGTGCAGACAAATTAACCTAAGGACCTTGTAATATTTCTTCTGTAGTTGTTATTTTTTAAATTCCTCCTCA